>NW_005841830.1:7234188-7256639 GCF_000455745.1 Alligator sinensis
CGTGGCCCGTGCTGGGGCTACATCAGGCCCACTGTCCCCCCGCCCCGCTGTGGCAGGCCTACTTTTCCCCCACTTGGGCCCATTCCCACTCCCCTCCCCCCCCCACATTGAATTTGGGCCCCAGCCTGCTCTCCTCTGCCCCCATGTTGGGCCTGGGTCCATTCCCCCCACCATCAGCTCTGTTGCCACCACTTCCAGAGAGCAGGGTGGGGGTGGCGAGGCCAGCTCTGCTGGCCTCCCTCTCCCCCCCCACCCCCCGCCTTCTGTCCCCTATGTCCCCACCATCATGGCATGGCAGGCTGCCTTCTGTCAAAACATTTCTTCACGCTCTGATTGGCTGTCTGTCAGCCAATCCGAGTGTGAATAAAGTGTTACAGACAGACAGACTTAGGCTTTTATAATTTTTAAGTATATATATACACACACACACACACACACACACACACATATAAGTAACTATATATACAGTTCCTCCACAAATGATTTTCTCTCTTGTGAGTCCAAATTTAAAGTACTACACACTAAAAGATAGTGATAGACTGCAGTTGGTGACAATCAGAAGTCAAAAGAAGCAGTCAAGACATTCTTCTCAGGTCTTTGTATTTATTGATTGATTTTTATAATGTATCTGCATATATCCTCCTTGTTTCACTGGAAGGCTTTGGGCAAGTAATTTACTATTTGCCTCAGCTACTCTTTTGTGGTTAATATTTGTTTTACAGGGAGGTGGTGAGGAGTCATTATTTGTTTGCATAAGATTCTGAATATGGAAAGTGTGAAGCATTAGTATTATTATTATAGCTGAACATGAAAAAATGTCTTTCAGATTCATAAATCAATAGCATTCAAATATTTGCTCTAGTACACACACAAACAGAATATTAAGACTATTTCTAATTCTCATATGTAAAAAGTAGAATACAAGTTTCAGATGCATACATAGCTCAATAAGACCCAGGCCCTCAAAGGCACATGAATGTTGATTTAAATGAATCCAGATGAAATCAATGACAACTGGGTGCCTAAATACTTTGGAGGATCCAGGCCATAGTCCCTTTCCAAAGACCTGAAACATCATTTTCCCCCCTCTGTCCTCTCACCAAATTTCCACTCTAGCCCTTGATATTTAAGTATGGTTCAGGTAAATAAATGAGAATTTAAGCAATTCCAAATGTACTTGCTTACAGATTACCCACTTTCACAAGTTTCATGAGTGTATGACACTCCTGGGTCTACAGGAACCTCAGTTTTCCACACTAAATCTCTTCAGGAACCCATATTTCTATTTTGCTGCATGTCGTAAGTACCTGCCTTCACAGGTTGAGTACCTGGCATTCTCCATCCTACCCTCCATTAGGGGATTGACATGGGTGGATCCAGGGGAGGTGCACTAGTGCACTTGTGCTCTGCTTTGATTCCTGCTACACCCAAAGTTTAAAATGAACTGCCTGGCAGTGTTAGCAGTATTTCTAGTTAGGTAATGCTGAAAGAGTCATAACTTCATGGTTCATTATAATCTATTTGATCTCTTCTAAATACTTCATTCCACAGGTGTTAACAACCCTCCCTTCTTTTTAATGGCTTTACCAATCAAGTTACCCTTTCTTCTGAAATCCTGCAATCCATTAGCTGCTCATAGTAATGAAGCTCCTATTTCATAGCCCTGCAGACTGTTTTTAAGTCATTCCAATGAAGTTACATTTTTTTTGTTTCAATACAGCGCTAGATCCCGATCATATTATTAAGTTTCTAGTTATTTTAAATGGAGAAAAATATGCGTCGTCTCATAAGTGATGTTGCACTTCATGATCTGCATCCCCCTTTTCAAAATTCTAGATCTGCCCACAGGGCTTGATAAGGCAGACATGCTCACCAATGGAATCAGACTCTGCACATAATGCAGCAGTGGCCACCATTTACTTAAAACATGATGGCAGGATGAAGTAATGTTGATGCCTGTACCTCCAACTTTTATCTTTTTAGTTTAGTGGTTCTAACACTCACTCAGGATGTGGGAAATCTGGGTTTAATCCTCTCCACTGCCCAAACTTATTCAAACCCACATCTTTCCACCTCCCAGGAGAATCTTCTAACCATTAAACTATACAATATTCCATTGCTGGGGCAGTAGCAACACCTCCTACTGAAGCTTTTCACACTTTGCATTAAAGATCTGTTGGGCTGCAGAGAGGATGAGAGAGACCTAATTCATGGATGCTGCCTTCGTATTTCCTGGTCATGGTGTAGCGATAAGCATCATTTTTGCAGTGGAGTGCAGCGGGACGTCCAACTGGCTGAGGGGCCTTAGAAGTCCCACCCCTCCCCAGAGATTGACAGATGGCATTTCATAAGATTTCTGAAAATCACAAAATCGTGAATTTGGTAGTTCCCTACTTATGTGTGTGCATGTACAAGAGGGAATTATGGTTTCATAGCCTTGTGTGTATCACACACACCTGTGTGTAGGGCTCTTGGGTTCTAGTCCTAAATCCAACAGTTACAGACTGTTTACATTTTTTATATAAAAAATGTATGGGATAAAATGAGATGCAGATTTTGAGCAAGAAACTGGAAGTACGGAGATTATCTTATAGCTACAGCAGGTTCCCAGCTTGTAAACTGGATTCCTACCTGTCAACAGCAGGAAAAATGCTCCTCCTGTCTCCTATTCCAGATAACATCAAAAAGTCCCCAGAGGGCAGCAGTATTATTGACAACATAAGAGGTAAGGACAGCTTTCAAATATAAAGATTCCAAAGTCATTCGTGATAGAAACACAAGAACGACTATGTCCTTATTTTTTGGCAGAAACAGGACTTGGGGCATACAGATGAGATTAAGGCACTTATATAAGATTTCTGGGAATGAATAAGAAAACTGCCTAATATAATTATGTTCTGTATACATCAATCAACAGAGGGTTTTGCAGCACAGCACCCCTCTTACCTGAAGAGAAAGGTTTGCCTGACATCTGTATCAGCTGAAAGGCTTATTCTGCACACCAAAGTTTCGTAGTAGAACTTCTGCTGGTAAAACTTTGCATGCATTCACACTCAAGATCTTCCATTCTGCCAGCGGTGTTACTCTACCTGTGCTGAATGTAGTATGGCTTCTGCTGACACGTGGCAGCTGGCTGAAATGGCACAAGGCTAGGGCAGACGTTCAAAAAGCCTGAGCCTGAATTGATTCAATCTTTGCAGGTTAGTCTAACCTGGCTAGGCTGAACCGGTTTGTAACCATACAGACATCCCCTCTGGACTGAATAACTGCAGGCACAGGCTAGAAGCCGGGGGGCACTAAAGCAGCCCTCCCTTTCCTTCAAAAGTGCTGAGCTAGGGGGGGGGCATGGCCAGGCCTCAGCAGGATGCTCTGATTAGGGAGGGGTTCCCTCTTGCTCGCTGCTCCTGACCAACGCAGGAGGGAGTTGATAACACAGTGTTTATCAGCCCATTAAGAAAACAAAAGCCTCTCTCATTAGTTCAAGCTCTTCTTGAACAACTTTTTCCAAGAAAGGAATGGAAGGACATTATCAGCTGAACTGCTGATTAGTTCCAAAATGCCCTAAGAGGACACTGTCCTGTCTGCCTTTGTACTATATGCCTTACACAGACACCTCTCAGCACTAGCTAGCATACCACATGCTGGCTATTATCTGTGTTATGAGAGAGGGGAGCAAGGAATCCCTGCTTAAGCAAAGAGGGGACAGGGGGAAGCCAGGCAGATAGTGCTGTGCCTGCCATCTCTGCCCAAGCTCCAGCCAGGAAGCAGAGGGGAAGGGCCAGCCCAGTTCAGTGGAGCAGAGAGCCCTGACCAGGGCTGCAAAGCATGCTGGGATGCTGGGGAACCCTGGTTTAGTTAAACCAGGAAGGGGTCTGGGACAAACATTGCATAAACTGGTTTGACCCAAATCAGTTAAGTTTGATACTAGATGCAAACAGGTTTATCTCAAACTGGTTTCGGCCATTTTCAAACTGGTTTAGGTGCACTGAACATCTGTTCTGTTACATGTTTAAACCAGTTTGTGATTGCTTAAACCAATTTATGTGTAATGTCTGTCCCTAGCCTTAGACTCTCCCATACCGTCTGTTAGCTACTGTGCTGCTTTCCCATAGTGCACTTCATGCTATGGTGGCACAGCTACCAAACAGATCTGCACAGAACCATGAGAAGCACACACGTTCTCTGGCAGCTTGGCAGTGTCAGCAGATGTTCCTCTGCTAAAACTTGTGGTGGCAGAGACAACTGAATATAGAAATAGTCTAATTTTCTAGAGAGCAGGTTGACTAAAATAAGAGGGTATTTAATAACAAAAGGGGAAGTGAAAGGGGGAAACAAGTGAGCACTTGATTTTAAAGTAAATCATGATCATCAAGGACAAAAGTAATCAAGGGACCAAAGAACGTGGAAAGAAGAAACTAATCATTTGCTTATGTACCAATTATAGGACTCTAAGTAATAAGCAAGAGGAATTGGAGTTGGTCTTTTTTATTTTATCATAAATGCAATCGAGTTGTGAAACGACGGAAATATGAACATGATCAGAATGCTAAAATCAATTGTAACAACCTATTTAAGAAGAATTTGGTGAACAAAAGAAGAGGGGCACTCTGTCAAAATGAAATTACTTGTGTTCAAGACACCTCAGAAACAAATTACTTAGAGTTGGTATGGATCAAGTACTAACTGGTATGGATGGAGTACTAACTGGTGCCTGCTATAAACCACTAAACCATACAAGAGAATAGGTTTATCATCTTTTTAAGCATCCATCTATAATGTATAGGAAAGAAACCTGTGTTATTTACAAAGATTTTCAATTTAAGTGACATATGCTGGTAAACTCACGTAACTTGTACAGAAAAAGCTCAACGTATTTCCAAAAATTGTTCATGACAATTTCTTAACTCAAAAATTGTTGTATCAAACATGGGAATTCCATAAGAATTCTTGAGATAAGAAGAATTTCTTTCATAAACAAAAGGTTCTTTTATTTAGTTGTAAGCCATCATAACTTAATTACATTTATTATATAAAACCAGAACATAATCCAAACAAGTATTATATATACTTGGTGTTTTTAAAAGACCAATTTCACATATCAGAAAATTATTATGAGCCAAAGGTGCAAGAAAAAGAATTTAACAAAAAAATGTGAATGATAAACTGGAACAATTTAGCAGTGCTCTACTAAACATTCAAAAATCTGTATTTTACAGCTGAGAAAGCTGACTATACTAGGTTAAAAGAATAGCTTAAGGAAAAAGTTGAAGCAGCTATACAAAAAATGAAAAAAGGCAAAGTTAATAAAGGAGAAGCTGGGAATTATAGAAAATTGATAAGGAAAGATAAAGAATAAAGATAAACAGTCTGTAACTAGATGGAAATCTTACAACTGTCATTAATAATGTAAAGGCAGAAGAGTCCTATAAATATTTGGGTAAAATTGAGATGAATTACTCCCATCACATGATGATGAAATACTTTTCTTTCCAACAGTTACCTAGGAAGATGTTGAAGAGAAGCAACCAAAAAGTCAAACGTTTTTATATCAGCAGGTTCAGAAAAACTTGCATCTCAGATTCCCTTCTCCTTCCCCCTTACCTCCCTCCCCTCCCTCTCCACCCCCCCCCCCAAAAAAAAAAAAAAAGGCTGGCTTTGGGATCTTTGGGCTGTCAATATTGATTTTCAACACATCTTAGAATGGAGGACTGGAAGATGCTGCTATTCTAATATTTTAAAAGGGCAAATGGGATGACCTGGTTAATTATGCCTGCCAACCTGACATCGATCCTAGACAAAATAGTGGAATGGGTGATATAAAATTGGATTAACAAAGAATTAAAGGAGATTAATATAATTAATGCCAATCAACATGGATTCATGGAAAATAGATTTTATACATAGTTTGATCTTTTTTATGAAATTACAAGCTTGGATAAAGGTAAAAAGGCTGATGTATGCTTAAGGTTCTGGAAGGCAACTGACTATAAAATTAGTGTGACATTCTTTCAACATGGCAAACATTAACTAGATAGCTAATTGGCTAATTAGGTCTCAAAAAGTATTTGCAAGCAGATATGTTTTAAGTAGTGGTGCACAAACAGAGATTTTTTGAGCCGATACTGATGGCCGATTTTTAATGACCGATATCAGCCAATACTAATCCGATTGCCGATATGCAGCCGGGCAGCTAAAAGTGCAGCGTCTGGCTGGTAAGTCTGTTGTGGGGGAAGGAGTGCGCAGGGAGGGAAGAGGCATGGGTGCGGGCAAATTGAGGCCCCCCATGGTGAGGGTGGGAGTGGGGCTGGGGCAGGTGCTGCGCTTATTCTGGCAGGGGGCTGGGCCAGGCTGTGCTCAGGGTGAGTGGTGGCACAGCACTGTAACTGGGGGCTATGGGAGGGTTGCAGCCATCCCAAAATTCAATGTAGGCTCCCCAACCCCTCCTCCCAGCGCTGCTGCTGCCCACCCTGAGCACTACCCCAGCTCAGCCCCCCACTGGGAAGATCCTGGTGCCCCATCCCACAGTGGCAGCCCACCCTTGCCCCACAAACAGATCTGGTGGCACACGCCCCCCCATGCCTTCCAGGGATGCACATTGTAGCGGAGCTGTGCCCCCTGGATAAGCCACTCATGGCTCCATCCCATGTCCCGCCCTGGCTGTGCAGTGCCTGCCTCTGCCCCACTCCCTCCCTCACCAGTGGGGCCTTGATCTGAGCCCCCCACACACTCCTTCCCTCACAACAGACTTACCAGCCAGACCCGGCTCCTCTCCATGCTGCTGGGCTGCGCTCCTGGCCACTTGCATATTGTATTGCAGCTGCATACATGCATGGGGCATTTACTGGTGACGTTATCAGCCACATCAGCCAAAAAAAAGCCGATTGCCAATACTGTCAATTTTCTTTATATCAGTGCTGATCCGATATGAGACTGATATATCAGTGCACCTCTAGTTTTAAGTGATTAGGGATCGGGTCTTGGTCTGATGTTATTAATATGAAATCATTATTTGGAGATAACAAAGCCATGGAGTGATAACTAACAAAGAGTATTGTCTGTGGTGAATTCCTGCTATTAAGATTGAACATTCCTAAGCATGCCTTGCCCTCACTCATGCTCACATGCATCAAACCTAGAAATGCAGTGGGAAGACCATTCTGGGGGTGTTGTTCTGTGACCACTCTCAAGATCTAAGTCTCCAGTATGCTTGTGATTGACTGCTGGAGAGGACCACATTTCTGACGCATATGATTTCAAATGGGTAGGCATATTTAGGAGCATATGCCTCTGGAACAGGAAGGATGCACAAAGGCATATCCAATGAAAACAGGTCCCTGACACAAAATATCTCATAAGCTGGACCCACACAGAGAATCTGTGTTGTATTCTGGACACATGTAAAGACATACATCTATGAACAAAGAATGTGGTCAATACTTTGTATGGGAACTCCATCCTGGAAATGGGGACTCTGAAGAAGACTTTAGAACCATGGCTAATAATCAGCTGAAAATGAACTACCTAGGCAATGATGAGGCCAAGACAGTTAATGTGACCTCTGATGTATAAACAAAGGATATTTATTAAAAGCACACAGGATATTTGGCACCCGTGTAACTGGAAGTGGAATACTGTCTAGTTCTGCTGTCCACAATTTAAGAATGTTCAAAAGATGGCAAGTATGTCCAGGGGAGCCAAGAATATAACTAAGAATTGGAAAATGTGCCTTACTGTGAAAGGCTCAGGAACATCAATCTATTCCATTTATCACAGATAAGGTAAAGGAGTGCCTTGATGCGTGCCTAAAAAAAGAAATACTTGATAACTAGCCAGATACATAAATAACAGTATACAGTTTCTGACTTCTGAAGCCATACAAATTTAGGCAGAAAGTTTACTGGAATAACCTACCAAAAATCAATATTGAATAAATTTCAAACAGGTATGTTTGCATTCAATGAAATTATTCAGGGAACTCCCAATGTATGCTGGGGGGACAGTGTTAAACTATCATCATAGTATATTTTAATCCATTACTACATTAATTTATTATACATAGATAGGCAGTCTAGTCCAACACAGAGCACAGAGTTAACAGTCAGGAGGGGAACTAAGCACATTTGGCTGGAGGGCCGCTTAATGAGTTTTGGTAAGCTGTCAAGGGCCACAAGGGTAGTCTTGCCCCTTGACAGGTGCCCTGCCCCTTGGTTACCATCTTGGGACCAGAAGTCCCAACCCTTAATGACTGCCCTTTGCCACCAGAAGTTTCTCCCCTTGCCCCAGAAGTGCTCCGGGGGGGGGGGGGGGCACTACCATCTTGAAACTGGGAAAAAAAAACCCCAAATCATATACTAAAAAAACCCAAACATCTACTATAACTTATTTTCATTTCATTTTAAAAATATTGTCTTGATTTATATGTGTTTGCGTAGTGTATCTACATGTGATTGCATAATCACTCAAAATACACTCTTACTCTTGCATATTGTGTGTGGGAGGGTAAGGGGGTGTAGTGGGAGCTGTCTGCTTGTGCAGTGGGTGTGAAGGTGTGGTGGGTTGTGGGTATGTTGGACGGGGTGTGTGGGAGCGGGTAGGGGTGGGTGTGGAGGGGTGTGGGTGGATATTGGAGTGTGTGTTGGGGCTGTGGAAGGGTGTGGGTGTGTGTTGGGGGTATGGTGGGAGGTGGAGAGCCAGCCTCGCCTGTCCTATCCCGGTTGCAGCATGCAGTTCCAAGCTGCAAGGCCAGGACCCATATGATGCAACATACAGTTCTGGCTACAAACGTGGGACCCACATAGCATGGCAAAGCCAGCCCCTGCCTGGCTGCAAGGCTAGGACCCACATGGCGTGACATGGGACCAGCCCAACCCATCCCAAAAGAACACAGTTCTGGCTGCGTGGTCAGGACCCACATGGTATGGCAAGGAGTCAGCCTGGCCCAGTGGCATGCAAGAGTGCCAGGAGTCATGTGATGTCTCACACCATCAGGCTGGGCCAGCTGCATGCCTCCATGTGGTGCTCTTGGCATTCTAGCTGGGAGCAGCACATGGAGTCATAGAACCAGAGGGCCATGAGCCCCTTCCACTCTTGGATAGAGGGAGGGCTGGGGAACAGCCACAGGAGCACCAGGGCAGAAGCTCTGGTCTCCAGAAGTTTCTATGGGGTGGGGGCATGGCAGAGCAGGTCAGGTTGGGGTTGGTCATATAGCATCCAGAGCCTGAGCTGCTTGGCGCTGCAGCTGGTGGCTCCTGCTGCCAACACCTCATCAGGTAATAAATCTAAATTTGAGTGGGGCCTTGCAGGCTGGACAGAATGGCCTGGTGGGCTGGATTTGGCCCACAGGCCATATTTCACCTGTCCCTGATCTGTGTGTCTTATCTCTAAAATGGGAATAATAATACCTAGCAAATTTTGCTCCATAGAAAACATGCTCTACCCATTATAAATGTTATTACTTATTATGAGAACTCTGGCCCAACAAAGAAACTTCAGCTAACCTGGAATGCAGGAGTCAATCACCCTGGCAACATTGTTTGCAATAGGTGCATCATCACAGTGACTCTCTCACATTACTGGTGCTTATGGAATATCACGTCAACCTCAAGGCCACAAAGTAATGATCTTTAAAGCCTTCTTTGGAACTGCTTCAAGCAACCTAACATTACTACTTGGCAACCTTCAAGAAATCTATAACTCAGGAAATATTAGTATCATTGTAAGCAGTCATATAATACATTATTTCAAAATCTTGGCATGCTTCATTTGAGTAATAATCCTCATCTTATCCTTCACGTAGGTACATGTGACTATCCTCATTTTATAAATGGGGAAACTGAGGCAGAGGCAGCTAGCATAGCCAGGTTCAAAAAGGGGATCAGATACATTCATGGATGATAGATCTATTATTAATGGATATTGAACAGAACAGTTGTAGTTGTTTCCTGACATCTAAGCCAATAATGGTGGATTTCAAGGAACACGTTGAATAGAGGATTGATTCTAAACATATCCGGTTCAATGTTCTCACTTTGAACCACCCAGCCCTGCCACTGTTGGAGACAGGATGGATGGACCACCCTGATGTATTGACCATCCTGACAGACAGATCATTGGTCTGACTCAGTACAGCACTTCTTATGTTAAGGAGCTGCAATGCTGTATCCCAGATAATGCAACAAGCCATGAACTTGCAACTCAATGCTCATTTCAAGTCTACTTCCCTCAGCCTCCCATTATGATTTCATAAATTTTGAAGGCAACATTCAAAATGAAGAATTCAAAGATTTCTCCCTACCTAACCAAGCCTTTACTTGAGACTGATTGCAAATCTCTTACTTTCAGAGCAGGATGTACAAGACTCTTCCAATTTTTCTTTCCCACAGCTGCAAGTGAAGTGAGGCAATAGTGGAATACACTTTCATTTCCATCACGCTAGAGAGGCTTATGTCATGGTGGCCACTTCTGAAAGTGTGCCTGTAGCAGCTTCGGGTCCTTGGGTTGCTGTAATCTCCCCTACGCCCCACTTACCATGCCAAGCTGGCCTAAAGGGCACCTTCAATTCTCGTCCGCCATGCCTTTGATAGAAAATATATAATAGGGAGGCTGCCTTTCCGTCATCTTGAACACGGTTTCTTGCTGTACACTGGCCCCGGGCTCCGGAATCTCTTGTGGGCCCCGTTCTGTATTGGGTGTTTTTGAGGCACCCTAGCCTTATGGGCTATGAGTGGTTCCAACCAACCCTTTACCATGCCCCAAGTCTCTCAGATAGAACTGACGTTCTTCGGTCTCGCACTGTGCCCTCACTGGCACCCAGACGCCTCACGACCCTATCTCATACTGTGCCCTCACTGGCTCCCGGGCTCTCCGCAGCCCTGTCTTGCCCTGTGCCTTCACTGACGCTCAGGCTCTCCACAGCCCTGTCTCGCTCTGCGTCTCACTGGCACTCGGGCTCTCCGCAGTCTTGTCTCGCTCTGCGCCTCACTGGCACTCGGGCTCTCCGCAGCCCTGTTTTGCTCTGCGCCTCACTGGGTGCTCGGGCTCTCCACGGCCCTGTCTCGCTCTACACCTTGCTGGCGCTCAGGCTTTCCGCAGCCGTCTTGCTCTGTGCCCTCACTGGCACTTGCGCTCTCTGCAGCCCTGTCTCACACTGCACCCTCACTAGCACTCAGGCTCTTCATAGCCCTGTCTCGCTCTGTGTCTCACTGGCACTCGGGCTCTCTGCAGCCCTGTCTTGCTCCGCGCCTCAGTGGCACTTGGGCTCTCTGCAGCCCTGTCTCACACTGCACCTTCCTGGCACTGGCCGGTGCACCCAAAACACTGTGCCCTCTCTGCCGCCAGAGGCCAGTGCACCCCAACTGCAGCGCTCTCTCTGGCACTGGGGTCCCCACATTACCATGGGTCCCCTATGAGGCCTCCTCCATGCCCTAATAGCTTCACCCAAGCCACCGGTATGAAAGAGCAAACAAAACACAAGCCCCTGGGCTATAACTTAAATTCTAGCCGCCAGGCTATAACATTATTCCAGCCACTCCAGAGGTCCTCCATCCTTCACCAGTCTTGGGGTTATACCTGCAATCAGACCTCTCACCTCTGCTTGCTCTGAGAGAGCTTCCCTCCCCCTTGGCTGCTGGCAGAACCCCCCCCTTCCCTGGCCCCAGCCCTGGGGTTTATATGGGCCCAGGGCCCTGCCTCTTCTGACCAGGTGCAGGTGCGGCCAATTCCCTGATTAGCCGGTTGTCCTAGCAACCTGCACCTGGGTAATTATCTCTGCTCTACAAGTAGCAGGCACCTTAGTGCCCTGCTACAGTGCCTTACTGAGGAGTAGATTAATTAGCTGCAGAGTAAAGCATCACCATCTATGTGTGTGATGGTATTAGGCTGCAATAAGCTTATTAGCACATATTGGGGACAGTACCATTTTGTGGCGGAGAACACAACTGTGATTAAACGGACATGTAGACGCTGACCATGGGTGTAAATTGTACCAGGTCAGCCCAGGCAGCAGGGGGCCAGACTACTCATGCCTGTTGCCTAGCCACACAACTCTGCATGTTCAGTGCCCTCATGTTCCCCCAACCCCTCCACTTCCTAATGCCACTGCCCAGAGCAGAGCAGGACAGGAGTGGCCCATGCATAAACTGCTCCACCCTGGCCCAAGTTGCTGCTGTCCCAAGGTGCATGTGTAGATGCTGCACTCAGGAGTAGTTTACTTCAGCTCAAACAGCTCCATTGTTTATTGCTTCGAATTAACTGCATGTATAGACACACCCAGTGAGGATCATTTTTATCACCATTAATATTTAAACTTAGAAGATAAATTGCTTTATTGTGCTTTTCACTGAAGAATATAGGGTAGGGTGGCACCTTGGACACTACCTGGCTCAGAGAGGCATAAGCTTTCATCAGATTCTATGAGTTAGGTCATCCATTCATTCAGGCTATGAGTGAGCCCATTCATAGCATCTGACAAAGTAGTCTGTTGCCTACAAAAGCCCATGCCTCTCTGAATCAGTTAGTCTTGCCAACCTGACCTACATTCTACCTGACTTCAGACTAATATGGTTAACTCTTCTTTGTTTTATTGCAGTAAAACAGATGTACATGTTGATTAAACTGCAAGTTTGATTTCTGTCTTGGTTAAATGTTCTTATGATAGACTGCAAGACGTATTTTTTTTAATTAATCCCATGATCTACTTTTAATATAGACCAGGAGCTCATCCATTTAAAACAAATATTTCTGTATATACCACATATTTTTAAAATACAAAGACAAACTTTTCAGTGATATGATGCTCACTTGCTTCAAAAGCCTAAGGCAATTTAATTGTTAGAGACTTCAGCTTACACCTCTCTCACCCTTCTTCATTCCCCTTTCTTCTATATCCCCCCAGCCAGCTTGGATGAGAATCAAAGATTTCAAATGATTACAAGATAGTACAAGGTAAATACACCTTTCTTAATCTGAAATGGTCCCGAAACTATTGTAATGTTTGTACATGTACATTCTGAACTATGGAAGTAGGATGCCAAATAAGCCCCTAGATATCAACACTATGAAGTTATTGACAGCTACAAGAAACAATGTCATCAAATATAGATCAAATAGTTAAAGGCAGTTTTTAGAAATATCTGCTTAGAACAGCAATCTGAAAAAAGAAGTAAGCAGAATCACTGAGAACCTCACTGCTGAACTCTGCAGAAGGTGCCTTCAAATAAATATTTCAAACCTTCATATGAATATTTTAAGCATGACAACTACACATAAACACACAGCCAAAGTGCTCAAATCCACTCAAGAAAGACTATTAAGTCATCAACCTGCTCCTGACAGGATCCACTGAATATGGCAACAGTGAGAAGTCAGGAGACAGTTGGAATCATTTCAAGACTGCTAATTTAACTTGTCTTAAAACCAACCAATGCTCAACGTGTCATCATCAATGTCATCTCATCGCAGTCTGAAAAGCCTTCGACCTAAAGCAAAAAGGTCCCCAAGTGCCATCCTTCTTGTCTACTGGTTGAAAATCTAATTGGTTCTGCTGACAGGCTTGGGAATTGGTAGGAAGGCTGTTCAGTTAATCTCCAAGGGCCAGCAAAGAGCTCAGTATCCATCTCTGAGCTTTGCTCCCTGGCTGTCGTAAAATGACTCTGATGGTAGTGCAAGCTCTTATGCTTCAGCTGTCTTCTGACTTCTGTTAAGTCAAATTCAATAAAGTTTGTCACTCAATAATCTGAGAGCTACCCAACAAAACCTCTTTGATCAATAACAGCTTGCCTGCTTGCACTTGGGAAGGTGACCTATTAAAGATTAAAAACACACCTGCTGCTTGAAGCACAGAACATCTTTTTTACTTTTAAATGAAAATTCATCTATTAAAAGTAGTTTAACCCTTCCAAGTGCATATACATATTACATGCCAGAAAGATAAAATAAGATTAAAAGACACATTTTAGATACTGCATGATGCTGCTGTTAAGCTCAAATTAAAATCGATTGCTTTTCTTCTTGTTTTGCACACTATTTGGAAGGCCCATGCATTACTGTTACCTTAATCTTCTATTTCTATGTACACTCTGCCCCTTTCTTGATTTTCAGCCTAACAATTAACTCATTCATTTCTACTTTAGTTTCAGACTAGTAATACAGTCCCTTGCTGCCTATCTTTCTGTTAAAAAATGTGAAAGCTTAAATAAACAGGGAAGATACTTGGTGCCCTAGAAGGCTAAGAAGTTAATATATAAAACCTGTTCTTTTGTTTAAGAAGCTTTCTCCACCCACTCACCTAGTTCAACAGAGGCTGTGACAAAGTGGTACTCCTAATGACTCCAAAACAAAGTGTATACAAATTAACCTCATTAAAGCTGATTAAACATGATTATTATAAATTATCAGAAAAAAATCATTGGATAGTATATCTTTTTTTAAAGCTTTCATATCCTATATTTAAGGTGAAAAGCAGCCCTATTACAGCAATTCAAAATTAAAAAATATATTTTTAATCAAAATGTCCTCTAATTAAGAAAGTAAGTGACACAATTTTAGAAAGGACACTGATAAATTTGTCCTTGATTTACTTTATTAGAAGCAGGATAATTAATATTTCTGGTATCTTCCTAACTTCCACATAGCAAAACTCCCATATAATCTCCATGTTACTGTTTTCTGTAATATGTTTATATATAACAAATCAAATATTATTTGAGGTGAAGTGCAGGTCTGAAAGAGGTGCTCCAAATAAACCTGAAGAAGGATATCAGCAAACAGAAAACTGTAATTAAAGGTCAGTATTAATTACGAAGACTCTGAGAAGATTATCATACCTACATATACATTTTTGAGTCACGCACCCTGCTTTGAGCACTCTACATATCTGCTTTCATTGGACTCTCATGCTTCCATAAAATTACCAAACGCCTCAAAAGAGTCACCTCAAAGTGAAAAAAGATAACCAGCATCATGTACTTCTAAGGCCATAACTGTTTAACCGAGTATCTTGTAGCACCGGTTCAAAAGAGAAAAAGAGGAAGATTTGGTTGAGATTTCAAAACAGTCTAGAGGGTTTATACACATACCTCCTTCATTTCAACTGAGGATGCATGTGTTCAAATTTCCTAGATTTCTTCAAAAAGCTCTGACTCTGAAGAAGATTTGGGTGAGATTTATACTGCTTAAATTGCTGTTATTTGTATGAATTCCCCAGCTTAATAAATAAAAAGCAAGAGCTACACTTCTTAGTCAAACAAAACACACAACTCAAAAGCAATCTGAACACAACATATAACAACAAATATAAAACAACCATCATAACTGCCTACCTTGTTAGAGCCCCAGAGAAGCTAAGTATTAAATGCCTATGAAAAACAAGCTACCTCCTCACTCCTGCAGGGCTTCCCCTGCACATAGTATAGCATTGGACAAATCTAATGTGTGAATTTTCCCCTAATTTTTGGCTAGGACGCTATTTCTGAAAAGAAAGGATTCCAGACTGGGTCTGTCTTGCCAGAAAATCTCAGAAGTACTAAATGTATTTAATAAGGAAATAAAGAAAATGCCCTTGGAAACATTTCTATAGGACACTGCTTCTTAAAAATCCCAGAACATCCCACAGAAAATGAAAGCATTTTAATTATGAATAATAAGAGAGATCATAAATCTAAACTATGCATGCTGCCCTTCCTCCATCTACATTGTACATTGTAGCCTGTACCAAATACATCCACATTGTGCTTATTTCCTGAGTACAATACTAACATGTATCCAAAGTTCCTTTACTGGGCCCCTCTGGGAATTTGGTCTGCAGACTATTTCTCTCTCTTTCTGAACTCTTCTCTATTAGCAAGTAGTAAAAAGAGGAACTGAAGTATAACTGCTGAAAATAGGAAACAGAACTGGCATGATTGCCATTGGCAGAATTGATATAAACAACTATTTTGTCATACCGCAGACAGGTATGGGTCAGAAGATGAGGAGCCAGGAGCCGACTGCCAACAGGATTTCAGGACAAGGGTGTACAGTTTAAGTGGCCAGTGGCATGGGGTTGTAGATGACCTTAAATTAGACACTATGAATATATACAAACATTCACCATACCCTGTCTAAGTTTAAGCAGCTTACGTTAACCACCTAAACCTAGACCAGGAGTGGTATATATGCAGCCATTTGCACTACCAGGAGCAATGTAGGCATCCCAAGGTAAGTAACTCGGGATGGAAGGAGAAGCTAGAGGGACGAGGGGGCCTGGCAGGTCCATAGCAGGATGCTGATAGGTCAAGGGCATTGCCCAGTTGAAGGGGAGGAGAAAGGGAGCCTAAAAATAGCCCAGTCAGGGTTGTGGGGAAGGAACCCTTTCTCCATCTAAGTTAGCTCACCTCCTAAGCTTGGTTAGGTTGATCTAAATGTAATGCTTATACATAAGCTATCAGTACAGACATAGCAAAAGGCCCATATGGATATAGCCAAAGGACCATTAAGGTTCTCCTGCTCTTGGCACAGACCAGGTGTTTGTAGATACTCCTTGGGAGACTGTATTTCTGTTTATATGCTGAACTTAGGTTGTTACTGTGATGTTGCTTATTCTTTGTAGGAAAGTGGGGAGGGGGCAAGGAGGGGGGTTATAGAAGTTACAGAAAAAATATTTTGTAGGAACATAGGACTAGAAAAGACCTCTCAGGCCACCAAGTCCAGTCCTGTGTATTAGGAAGCAATTCTTAACCCAAGGAATTCCCAAAAATGCCACTTCAAACCCCCACCTATAAGAATAAGGAACAATACCTGAAACACTTGAGGCACCAGGGTCAGATCCTATAACATGCCATAGGTAAACTAGAGGAAACAAGGGCATGGGATTACCAAACACTTTCCATACTACAGGAGCTGCCTTGATACTTTATACACATGACTCCACATCTCACACACTTGACTGGTGTGCCAAAACTCCCTGTCCCATCATACCATCCCTTCCATAAACTTATACAGTTGAATCATACAGAGACTGAATGTTCAAAAATGTTCTTTAGCCCCACCATTTTCCTTAGAATACTATTCCAAAATTTTACTCCTCCGGTTGCCATTTTGTAGCCAACAGCAGTGGTGACTGTAACTTCTTATATTAATGCCTCTGCCTCCCTCTCAATTGCAAAATGGGGGCAAAAGGGTGCCTCCCTAGCTCACCATCCAAGAGCTAGATCTAGTCAAAATCCCATCCTCATATGTACCCCTAATCCAGAGCTCCATTTCTTAATCCTTTACTCCATAAGCCAAGTAACTCCTTGGCTTCTCTTACTAGTTCTTCCAGATTTTCTTTTCTTGCCACTATCTCTTCTGGCCAATGCTTTCATAAGGCTGTGCCATTGCATTCAAGTTAGGCGTTTTCCCCTTTTCTGCACCTTAATAGCTCTGGGAAAGTCATTCTTAGTAGCTGTAGCCCTGAGATGGAGTATACTCAGAATAAAAAAAAACTCTTCAGAGAATTTACCCGTCATACTCTAACAAGCATCTACTAAGCATATACAGATTATTTTTCCTTAGGATCATAGCGTAGCCCAGTGGTTCTCAACCTTTTTACACTTGAGGCATAGGGGCAGATCCAGGGGGCATGCACTTGTACCCCTTTTCATTCATGCTCCACCTAAACTTTAAAACCAACTACCTGGCAATTGCAGCAGTATTTCTACTGAGGCAGCAGTGAGAATCTCAACTGAATTAATGGCTCATTAAAATCTAACCTCTTCATTCCACAGGTGTTAATGACTCTTTCTCATTTTTAATAGTCTTGGTGTTCCACTAATTAAACTAGCCTTTCTTTTGCAATTCTGCTGTCTGTTAGCTGCTCTTGGTAATGTATTGCCTCCTATTTTACAGCTCTGCAGACTGGTTGTAACTCATTCCAATAAAGTAATATTTGGCTTTGCTTCCATCCTCAACTGAATAATATAGCCCTAGGCCCCTAGCATATTAGTAAAGCTTCTAGATTCTTTTTACCTGGAGAAAAATATGTATTATATTATATGGGTTGAGGCTTTACACAATCGGCATTCCCCTTTTCAAAATCCTAGATCCACCCATGTGAGGCACCCCTTGTTTCACTTAAGGCACTCCTCCATCACTTTTGTGAATGGAGCAGCACCCCATTTCAAAAACTATATTATTAAAGTGCTAGCCTCATTGCAGGAAGGCTGGGCAGTGGAGGCATCAAAACAGAGACAAGCCCGAATCTGTACTTGCTTCCTTTCCTCGTACTTGCTTATCTCCTGCCCTGATGTCCTGGTTGAGAAACTTGCCAAGCCAAAATTTGACAAGGACATCTGTTATCCTACCATGACCCCCTACCAAAGTTCAAGACCCTGCTGTAAAGTCTGGAGACATCAGCCTCTGAAGGGTGCCACCAGAAGAGAAGAGAGTAAGTAAAGTAAATAGCTCTCTTCCAGCTGCTCTTCTTCCTCCTCTCATTCACTGCAGCACAGGCTCTTCCCTGTCAGCTGCTCCTCCTCCTTCCCAGACTCTTTAAGCAGGTAAGCCCTATACTAAATAAATTTGTTTTGAAATGGGATGCTGCTCAATTCACAAAAGTTATGGAAGGCAGCCTCGAGTCTAAGAAGGTTGAGAACCACTGCTGTAAGGTAACTTGTAGAACTGAAACTCAGATGACTTCCATGACTATCTATATTACTGCAGAGGGTCTCAGAACATCTTAAGATTGGGAGGTTAAAGGCAGGTTAAAGCCACCATAAAAACTCTCTTAGCCCTGCTGGGCTGAGAGTTCTGTGCTGGAACAGATCCAGCAAAAAAACCCAAAAAACCTCATCCTTGTTTTTTGAATAAGCTCCCTGTACAGATTTCTTTATATTTTGTAAGTTTAAAAGTGATTTTATTGAGAATTATATGTTTGCATGTTTCTTTAATATTTATACTCATGGAACCAAATCCAGTAATCCATTACACTGGTTGAGATTTGGAATAACTTCACAATAGTCAATAGATATGCTGAATGAATATGATAAAATAAAAGGCAAGGCTAGGGGTGTGAACTAACGTACATTTTGGCCACTTTACAAAAGGAGAGGAAGTGCACATCAGCTGTTATGATTTAACTGATACATATGCATAAGCCTGTAGTAATATAAATTAGCTAAATCGCTCTAACTTTGACCCTCAATGAAGTAGTTAAGGTTGGATCAGTATTGCTACTGAATCATGCAGTCTTAAATTTTCATCATAACATCTTATATCAGTATCCTTTGGCATAGATAAAATTGTTACATCTATCCAGACCCGAGCATTCTATGAGTTATTTTTTGGTCATATACTTCTTCAATTCCTTCTATTTAGATTTCTTTTCAAGCAAATGTGTATTTTCACCCCTGAGGCAATAGAGAAAGAAAGTGCATTTTCAATTGTAGCAAAATTGTGACCAGCCTTAAACTTCACAGTCAGGGTTATAAGCAGGGAGCTATATTGTAGAACATGCCGGTCCCCTTTGCTGATTTGTCATCTGAAGACTCCTCCTTTGTTCGCAAAATGTTTAAGAGCAGGTTAGACCAGGGAGGGGCAAAATACGGCCCATGGGCTGCATCCAGCCCACCAGGCCATTCTATCTGGCCCATGGGGCCCCCCTAAAATTTAGACAATTATTACCTGCCCCATGGCTGCCTGTCTGAAAGCCAACGAGGTGTCAGTGGCATGAGGCACCAGCTGCAGCAGCAAGCAGCTCAGGCTCTGATTGCAATACAACCAACCTAACCCCAACCCTGCCCTGCCCTGCCCTGCCCTGCCCCCATGCCCCAGAAGCTTCTAGAGACTGGAAGCTTCTGGCTAGCAGAGGCTTCTGCCCTGGCGACCCTTTGGCTGTTCTCCAGCCCTCCCTCTATCCAAGAGTCAAAATTCAGGTAAGAATGGGGGGGGGGGGGGGGGGGAGTGCTGGCAATAGCCCCACTCCATGGGGCTTGTGGGACTCTGGCTCTGTGTCAAAAGCACTACATAGAGGTGCAAAGCTGGCCCAGCCTGATGGTGTGGGACTTCCTGCAGTCTAGCGCACCACTGGCCAGGCTCTGTGCTGCACTGTGTAGGTTCCAGACTTGCAGCCGGAAACCACATCCTGCCAGGAGAGGATGGGCTGGGCCAGGCTAGGCCATCTCTATGCCATGCCCCATGGGTCCCAGCCACAAAGCAGGGAATCACGTGCTGCCAGGATGGGTCAGGCTAGCTCTGTGCCACGCCATGCAGATTCCAGCCTTGCAGCCAGGAACTGCATGGTATGGCACAGAGCTAGCCCAGTCCAGCCCATCCCCTCCATGCCATGCTGCATGGGTCCCAACCATGCAGCAGGAAACTGCGTGCTGCCAGGAAGGGATGGGACAGGCTGGGATGGCTCCGTGCTGCATTGTGCTAGCCCAGCCATGCAGAAGGGAACCGCATGCTGCCGGGAGGGGACAGAACAGGACAGATTGGGCCCACACCCACATATACCCTTCCCCACACATACCCACATACCCCACACACATCCCCCACACCCCACCACAAACACCCACCCAACCACACATCCCCCACATTTGCCCCTTTACCCCTACTACACACAATATACAAGGGTAAGACTGTATTTTGAGCTCTTATGCAATCACCTCTATATACACTATGCAAACACACATAAATCAGGACAAAAATATTTTTTTTTAATAAAATGAAAGTATGTTGTAGATGTTTGATTTTTTTTTTAGTATGATTTGGGAGGTTTTTTATTGTTCCAAGACAGAAGCCCCCCTCCCAAAAGGAGTACTTCTGGAGCAAGGGGAGGGACTTCTGGTGGCAAAAGTTCAGGGGTTAGGGATGGGACTTCTGGTCCCAAGATGGTGTCCAGGGGGCGAGGCAATTGTCAAGGGGTGGGGCTACTCATGCAGCCCCTGACAGCTCACCAAAACTCATTAAGCAGCCCTCCAGCCAAAATAATTGCCCACCCCTTGGTTAGACGCACTTTTCTAAGATGGCTTGCATAGGGCCTATCTTGCCAGGAGTAGGAGAGTTGGACTAGATCAGTGGGTCTCAACCTTTCTTGTACCAGGACCCATTTGTAAACAACAATGACCAGTCTCAACCCAGTGCCCCTCACCCCCAACCTTCTGCCTCCAGGCCCCAACCCCCTAGTGTGTGGGGCAGGGGGGCCCCCACGCAACCCCTTGTTGGCTGGAACTCTGACAAACTGCAAGGGAAAAGCCACAGTTTCCCATTTTTCTCCGTTAAAGGAGAATCCATTTTTAAGGTTTGTTGGGTCATTTTTAAAGTTTTTCACAACCCTGTCATATATTCTTGCAACCCACTTTTGGATCACGACCCATGGGTTGAGAAATGCTGGACTAGATGACCTCAGGTCCTTTCCAGCCCTACCTGTCTATGATTCCTCAATTTTTTTCAATAGCAAAAGGACCTACTCCTTCATAACTTAAAAAAAATGTTTATTTGAAGCAAAATAGGTTTGTTTCAGATTATATTAGATAATTAAATTAGCTCACAAAATGTAGTATTGATGTTAGGGAAAGAGAAAACCAGAACTGTAAAAAGCATGTTAAGTATGAACTATTTTTAAATATAACTTTCATCATGACCAAAATAAACGCTAAAAGGTCCTTTCATTTCCAGTGCTATCCTACAGACAATAGTGCCTCTCAGAAAATTAGGAACTAGGATAACACTTGAAAAATGTAGTTATTAAAAATTTCAAGTATGTTTTCAAGTCTAAGGGAGCAGATACCCAACTAAAACCGATTGAATTAGAGGGCCTCCTGTTTTTCTCAGTAAGCCAAACATGTAAATACAATCTACTTATTATAATTTCACCAGCCTAAGTTAAAAATGGATGCTCCTCATTTAAATGAAAACACAGACATATCAGCTGTAGGCCCAGGATGTTCTTAGATGAAGCCTACATCATGGCTTTTACTGCTTTTAAAGTGCAGTTAATACAGAGGTTTCACACGGTAACTGGGGGACAGGGTATGCACATATGCATGTCAGAGAGAAAAACAATCTAGCTGGAGATTTGAATAGATCTGGCCTTTTTGAGGTCAACCAACCTTCTCCTGAAAGGGAGTAAAAAAAAAAAAAAAGAGAGAGAGTGAGCTGGAAGCTTCCTTTCACCAAGGAAAATGCCAGGGTTAGGTCAATGCCACAAATGGGTGAAGAAAAGACTAGGATGTGGAGTTTTGTTTATGGCTAAATCAGAAGTATTGTAAAGATTTGGATCCAGGTTTGACATCCCTAAAATCTCTTTGGATCTAGTGATTTTATGTGATATTTCCTATTTTGTTTTAAGAAAGGATGGTGTAACCTTAGTCATTTATCAGTAATCTCACAGCCAAATGTGAGCAGAAACAGCAATGTCAGTTTTGGTATGTGCAAGCCTGGGATCTCATTTGCATAAGCCCCTTTTTCCCCCCAACAAACATCACTGTAGCTTCCTG
>NW_005841830.1:7256670-7260264 GCF_000455745.1 Alligator sinensis
GAGATGCTTTTGGGGTCTAGAACATTTTGCATAGTGAGCTGACCTTGCCCCGGGATAGGTCAGTGCACTGCACAGCCAGAATCTCCGACCTTCCGGAACTCTCATGACCCAGAAAACCATATATAATTCCGCCTGGATAGAGCCCTGTATTTGTGAGGTATTATTTTCATTGTCCTATATAGTTTATTGCAATCTTTTTAACACAGTAGGTTTGTTCTTTTTGTTTTGTCTTTGGACAAAGTTGACTATCTTAGTAACTTTATATTTACTAGAAAGATATATTTAAAGGTTTCTCTTTGTGAATGTAGTATTTGTACACACAAAATCAGAATAATTGGAGGAGGTTCAGATGTACATAAAGATGATTAGGGACATGAAAAACTTTCACATAAAGAGAAACTGAAAGCCTAGAATGGTTACCTGAGAGACCATACGAATCAGAAGGGACATGATACAAGTACACAAAATAATGAATGATACAGAAACTGTGCATTCAATGTGTTTAATGATAGAAGAACAAGGGATAGTCAGTAAAATAGAAGAGTGATAAAATTTCAAATCTGATATAAAGAAATATTCTTTCCATACAGTAAACCAATCATGTGAGAGATACAATTGTGGGACTGGAACAGGGACCGTTCTCAGTCAGTGAGTCCAGTCCCCTACTATCAAAGCTAACCACGTTATTCTAATCCTTTTCATAAATTGATCAAGCTTCCCCTTAGAAGTAGATGGACTTCTTGCTTCTATTACTCCCACTAAAAGGCTGTTATAGAAACTTAGTGACTATCCTAAATTTATTCATGGCCAATGTATACCCATGTGTGCACCAAATTTGTCCTTTAGCTTAAATAGTTTATAACTGAACCAATAAAGGACTGTACTAACAAAACTTGCTTCTCTAATATATCTATGAACATATTCCTTCCCAGCTTTTGTTTTGCTATGTTAAGTAAACTAAGCTCTTTGAGTGCCCTCTCATTTAGTAGGTTCTCTCTAGTCTCCTGACCTCAGCAGCCACTCTCTGTACTTCTTGCATTCATCTTCCTTGAACATGAGTGCCCAAAATTGTTTAGAGTATTGCTGAGACCTTGTATTATGGGAATAATATTTATCTGGTCAGCTAATACACCCTAGAACAGGGGTGGGCAAAATATGCCTTGAGGGCTGGATCTGGCCTGCGGAGGGGCTTTATCCCTGTGGCAGATCCCTCAGTCTCACCTAGCAGTAGCAGTGGAGAGGAGCCACAGGGCAACCCAGGCATGGGCTGCAGCAAGAAGGGCCCAATAGTAGTGCGGGGAGGTGGCCACTTTTCCCCTGTGCCAGCAGCAGCTTCTGCCTGGCCACTGCCACTGTTCAATGTGGGCAGGCAGTCTAGAGCAGGTGCAGGGCGGGCTGGAGTCAGAGCTGTGTGCATGGGTTCTAGCTGGTCTCCAGATGATCCACTCTGGCTAGGGCTAGTCTGAAGCAAGCACAGGGTGGGGCAGGGGCAGAGCTAGGGCTGTGTCGTGCTCAGCTGCTGCTGGGCGCTGGTGACTGGGAAAAGCCACAGGGCATGAGGGCTCTGGGCTGTTGGCAGGGAGGGGGGGTTGGTGCTGAGTGGCCCATGACAGCTCCCCAGAACTGCCTATGTGGCCCATGGGCCCAAATAATTGCCTGCTCCTGCCCTAGAATCACATTTGCTTTTTTTTTCTTCCCACGGCTGTATCATACTGGCAGCTCATAGCTATCCTGTGATTCAAGTCTTTCTTCTCCTCAATCATTTCCAAGTGATCACCTTCTTACTTATAACAGAAATTCTTATTAGTCCTTGGTGCATGACCTTCCACTCTGCGTTATTGAATTTCATCCCATTTCTATTGCATCATTTTCTATTGCTTCAGATCATCCAGTTTCTCCATACTGCTAAGTCAGATTATCGGACATACAGCATTCCCTCTTGGATATAGATAATGCCTATTGATAATCTCTAATCATATAGCACCACTCACAAGTTAAAAATACATGTTATCAAATTTCTGATTTCATTATTCTCTGACTTAAAATTTAAGAATTTTGCTTCTTTCATAGTTGTGGTAAAGTCCTCCCTCCCATATATCCATGTCCTTACTCCCATTATCCATGTCCTCACTCCCATTACATAACATTACATCAGACCCATTTTTTTTGCTCATATAGATATCATCCTTATTGAAAACTGAGGTACACTATTCATTCAGATTTTGAGTTTCAACTACATCACTCTTCATCTCTACACTATCCTCACTATATAGCAGTCACTTCTTTCTTTGTTCTCTGCTGGTTTAAAGGCTGAAGAACCTTTGGCTGCCTATACATGTGCTGGTTCATGTCCTAATTAGAACCCTCTAATTAAAATGCTCCAGCATGGTCTCACTCGCCTGTTTATAAGCCCCCATGTATTTAAAAATGGCCACATGGTGCTTTATCTAAACCTTGTTAAATGAAGTTTAGATCAAGTGTCCTGTTATCATTTTTAAATATGCGGGGGCTTATACACATGATAGCGAGGCTTCTTAATTAGAGTGGCTCTCTGGAAACCTCTCTAATTAAAACACTCCTGCCCCCCTCCCTCCGAGCACATATATAGGCAGCCTTAGCTATTTGTTTTAATATCCTTGCGTGTTCTAACATATTTTGTTTTTTGGCATTCTATACTTCTCAACTTTTTGACACACATTTTCTTTATCTGTCTTTTTCCATTTCTTAAGCCTATCTGTTTATTCTTAATATCCTTCTTGAGTGTGTTTTTTGTTCAGTTAGGACTAGGAACCCTCCCTGACAAGGCTTTCGGGAAGGGTGGAAGATGCTGCCTGGGGGCAGGTGGGAGACAAGTTTCAGGTAGATTTTGCACATTTTCAGTTCTCAACATTCAAATTCCTAAACTCCTCAGTCCAGTTGGGTTTAATTAACTAATTTACTTAATTTAGCTTATTTTATAAAATTGAGAATTTTAGTTACAGACCTGTGTTTGTTTATCCTTCCACTTTATTTAAACTAATGAAAACTCAGTCCACTATGACAAGCTCTTCTATGATGTCCTTGCTAATTACCAAAACCATCTCTATAAAATAGCATTTCCTCCTGTCAGTTCAGTGATTGTTTAGAGAAGAATCTGTTCACTATTACATTCAGGAATCTTTGAGCCCTGCCATTATTAACATGGAGCACACTGACAAAGCAGTTAAAGCATCTTGCTTTAGCCTCAGAGATGTGAGTTTGAATCTCATGCCACATTTATCCCAAAGGCTGGTCCTGCTTGACTCAGTAGTAAATGTGTGTTTGCCTATTAAGGTTAGGGTTACCATACATTCGGATTTTTCCCAGATATGTCCTCTTTTTGGATTCTCTGATCTCCGTCCAGGCAGTTTTTTCAAATCTGAACAAATGTCTGGGATTTTGCTTTGCTCTGCTGGTAGGAGCAGGGGGAGGGTGATTGGCGGCAACGACATGCTTCTGCACTATGCTTCTGCGCAGGCATATGCATGTGGCCAGCATGCAGCAAGGCATGGTGGTGGGAGCAGCCTCGGAATCTGGATGCAGGTAAGTCGGGGCGGGGGGGGGCTTGGGGACTGG
>NW_005841830.1:7260292-7280798 GCF_000455745.1 Alligator sinensis
AGGGGTCAGGGGGCCCTTTGAGGACAGCAGGGAGCTCTATGGCTGGGCAGGTGGCACAGGATCCAGTGCCTGTGCTCACAGGGGTGGGGTGGGGTGGGATGGCTGGGAGATGCTGCCCAGGGAGGGGGAGGAGGAAGTGATATGGCCAGGCCACCTAGCACAGCATGGGAGCCCTAGCCCAGGGCAGGGGGTGCCACAGGCCTCCTCCCTTCCACCCTGTACTGGGGCTGAACGCACTCTGCCACCACCCACATGAATTGGAGCTGCCACACACTAGCCTGGGTGGGAGGGGAGCAGCTGGGGGCCCCCTCTGGCAGAGCTGAGAAAAGCAGGGGGCTGCAGGTTGGGAGTGAGGGGCACTGGCAGGGCTGGGGGGGGCTGTGGCTTGGGAGTGAGGGCATGAGGGCGGCAGGGGGCTTTTGGGTTAAGAGTAAGGGGCACTGGCAGTGCCAAGGGGCTGCAGGTCAGGAGTGAAGGGCACCAACATGGCCCACGGGGGCAGGGAAATGTGGGTCAGGAGTGAGGGGCATCAGCAGGGCCAGGGGTCTTCAGGTCAGAAGTGAGGGTCAGCAGCTGGGTTGGAGGCAGTTCAGGTTGGTTCTAAGGGGTACTGGCAGGGCCAGGGAGCTGTGGGTTGGGAATGAGGTTTCCCCTGACAGATGTCCTCTTTTTTGGAACTGGAAATATGATAACCCTAATTAAGGCTGCAGAGTCAAAGGTGGTTGGATCCAATGCTAGCTACATCATTCACTTTTGTTCTATTGGCTAGAGAGAATGAACTGCCTTAATTGTGCAGATAGGTAGGCTCTAGAGGACCTTCCAACTTTTAACTATTAGCAGTACGATTCTCCCATAATAACACTGTAACAGGGAACTCTGTTACTGAAGAGTGGTGCAGCCCTTTTAAGGGTAGTCAATATAGTACAGGCAGCCAGCAGATCAATGCTTAAGCGATAGCCCTGTAGTCAGGAAACTGACTGGGCTATCGCATAACAAGAAGAGAGTTCAGGCCAGAGCTATATAAGCCCTGGGCTTGAGCCAGTCAGGGAGGCCAGCCCTGAGAGTTGCAAAGTGTGGAGCTCTTGACAGCAGCATGGTGGGGCCCCTGGAATCTACAGGGGGACTGGAAGGAAGCATCTCTGCAGGCTTGGGAACAAGGAAGAGCTGCTTGGGGCAGAGAGAAAGATACTCATTTTGCAGGCAAGTGGCCTTTATTTTATGTTAAGCCCAGTGTGGGTTTGGGTGCCTAGCAGAAGGCTTCAGTGTTTTAAGTTACACTGCTGGCTTGTGTTGGGGACTAAAGAGGTGGTTTGGACATTACCGTCCTAGGGGCATATGACTATCTTGAGCTTGGCTTGGCAGCAGCCTCAGGGCAAAGCGGGGAAGGGGGTGGGGGCAGGCGTACAGCCCAGAGCTGGACAGAACGGGGTTAGGAGGGGGGAGAGGAGGGGGCTGCAGATTCCAAGGCAGGGTGGAGACCAGGGCTCAGGCTGGAGACCAGGCCTAGAACAGTGCGCCTTGGCTATGGGACCAACCAGAGTAGCGGGGCTGAAGCTGGGAAGAATAAAACCCCAACAAAGGAAGGAAGGCCTGAAGTGGCCTGGAGATATATGGACACATGCCCCACTAGATTGGTGACTCAAAAGACCTGCAAGGCATGGGGCATGGTGCAGGGGAGGAATGGAGCCACGCAATTAGCCCTTATGGCGTTGACTCCCCAACACGTAGGGACCATTAGTGTACGATCAGGGAAGTCTCCCATCCTTTATATCAAGGTTAAATAACCATTTACTTCAAGGCATGCTCAGCAAAAGAAGGGTGGCCTGCCCTGAGAACAGGGTGCAAGGAATTTGATCAGCCTCCAGGGGCTTCAAGGCCACCCCTGGAGATGGCACCCTGTTATAAAACACAATTTCCAGTAGCATTTATCTTTCTAATGTCATTACAAAAATCTCTATCCATATCCACATCTGACCTGGATGGGGTCTCTTGAAGACTCTCAGTTCTACTCCAGGAGAACTTGTGCATCTTCTCCAAAACTATTTTTGATTAAAAAATAATGTTTTATCTGTATTACTAATAATTTATTTTACATATATCATATAACTAACACACAACGCTAAACCATCACATTTACATGAAAGTTCAATGACTGATAGTAAGATTATCCAGAATTATTTTAGTAAATACTTTAAAAACTATAAAAGTTATCAAAATATTAAATAACATTTTTGGAGGACTAGAAACCTTATACATTCTCAGCTCAATTTAATTTCCAACTATTGGTGGATCAGAAGGAAACATTCCCTGTGAGGACATCTTACGCTATATGATAATTCCAGTGTTCCTATATGTGTTAGGGTGTTTTTAAGCCTCTCCAGAGGCACTGGGCTTGGTTACAGCTAAGGCTGGGGACTTCAACCAGGATGTGTCAATTCTTCTGCTAAGAGAAAAGCTGGAGGTTTCTGGTTAGAGGGTCTTGCCCCTCTGTTCAGGGTCAAGTGGATTACCATATTTGGGATCAAGAAGGAATTTTACCCCATGGTCAGATTGGTATGGACTTGGCAGGGTGGTGAGATCGCCTTTGTCTGTAGCAGGAGGCATGGCCCTTTATCTGGGACCTCTTGAGTGTTTATATTGATAACATATTACAGAAGCAAGGCACTGGCTGCTATGGTTCCCCTGCTTAACCTGTGGCAGGTCTATATTGTGTCAGGGTAGAGGATAGTCTTATGTAGAGTTTAGATTATGGTTGTATGGGATGGGTTGGGTAGGGATGATCCTGCCTGAGGCAGGGGATTGGGCTAGGTGAGCTCTGCTAGTTCCTTCCAGCCCTACTACTATGACTATGAATCTATGGCTCTGAACAGATATTGCATTTGTCCCTGGATAAATTGGGCCTGTGTTTGCCTTGGAACAAAAATCTCTCAGGATTGGCATGTACATACATTAACCTTCTAATCACAGTTTAGAAAGCAGCTGAATACAGCTTTCTTGCCACTGATTCAATGATGCAATATCAGGATAACTGTACAGACTTACTTCGCAATATCTCAGGAAAAACTGTTATTACCTCTTATCCAGGAAACTTTTTAGGATTTATCCTGAGACAATGGAAATAGATGTCTGTATGACTGCACTTTGTCCCAGGATAAAACTCTTTATCCCAGTATAAATGCAACATCTGTTTGCAGCCTCTGAAAAGTGACAGACTATTCTATTTATCCCAAAAAAGAGTAGCGAGAGCAGGCAAACATCAAAAATACACAAACTGACCAATGTTTCATGAATATGAACTAAGGGGAGCATCCTTGAGGGGAGGAAAAACATTTTCTGTGACAATGGCTTATGGATTCGGATATTTGTCCAGCAGGAAGTGGGTTTAGACTATTAGTCATTCTGCAGAGACAAAATGCTAGACACCAACCATCAGTCCTAGATTTAATCATGTTACCTAAAATTTAGAGCATCTCTCTATCCCATTATGAATCATCTTAGCCATCCAAGCCCTCTGGCACCCAATACATTAGAATTTTTTTAAATAAATAAATACAAACAATGCTATTTGATAAACAATCATCGCAGATGCTTAAAAAATTGTAACTACATATATGTGTAAATACATAAGTTTAAGTATCCACTTATGGTTACTTACCTACTATATTTACTTGAATCGAAGATGACCCTGAATTCAAGACAACCCCCCAGTAATTAGATTCCGTACTTCAAAAATGTATAAATGTTATATTTTCCCATGTACACAATCTAATTGTTGGAGGTTTGCCTTCAATTCATCCCCCCCACCACTGTAGGGAAGCAGGTAGTGGGGAAGCAGGTGGTGTGGCAAGGCCAAGCAGCTCGTTCTTTGCTTATGCCTCCCCCTGCCACTTCTGCCCCTGTCCTGTTCCCCTCCCCACCCCACCCCACCGCCTTGGGTCCCCTTCCCCCACTTACCCTTGCTCAGGTTCTGTCCTTGTTCTAGCCTGGGGCACAGAGCACAGCACCAGTAGCACCACTGCTATAGGGCCAGGCTGGGAGCACACTCAGTGCCCCAGAGTTCAGGGTGCATACAGCCTGGCAGCAAAGAGCCAAGGGTAAGGAGGAGAGAGAGAGGGGCAGGCAAGGGAACAAAGGTTGCATAGGGGGAGGCAAGTAGGCTGCACAGTGGAGTTCATGAGATGCAGATGTGGTACGGAGAGGGGGGGACAGGCAGAAGCTGCAGCTGTGGCCCAGGTAGGGGCTAGAGTCCAAGACACAGCAGCCGTCTCTCCACCTCTCTCATACTCGATTCTAAGATGAGAGGCTTTTCACCCCCATGTTACAGGGGTGGGTGGGGGGGAAAAGCTTCATCTTAGAGTTAAGTAAATATAGTACTTACAATTAGGTAATTATACAGAATGTGAACTTTCATGGTTAAATACTTGCCTATGAACTCAAGGCCAATCAGTTGTTTTGGTTTTTAAGTACCGTCTGCTGAAATCATTACAGTGTTTCTAAGTGCAACTGTGTGTCTAATTATGCTTATACTTGGCAGCTATGCACCTCATAACTATAACTACTTTTTCAAATTCAATGTGTACAAATTAATTACCTGCTATTTTTGTGCATTATTAATGACATACACAAACATCCATGTGCTTATAAATTCTATCCCTTTTTATGGTCACATTCCTGCCCAAAGTCTGCACATGACCCCAAGTTTTGATAATCTGACATTACATTTTTACATTTAACTTTTACCTTAATATTAAATTACTGTTTTATTTGAGGGCTCAAATACATCTTACTTTTAGTTAGCTTCATCACTAAAGAGTAAATAAAATATAAAATTATCTTTTCTTATGTATGGAAATGTGAACATGTAAATCAGGGATGTCCAACTGGGAGCCTGAAGCCCATAGGAGTTAATTTGTGGCCCCTGGACTTGCACCTAGCCACCACTCCGCCCCACCATTACTCTGGGTGCAATGGCAGCCAGCACCTCCAGGCTCCTCCTCCTTCCTCTGGCTTCCACTTCCTGCCCCCATCCCAAGTGGCAGGGCAGGACAGGGCAATGGAACTCATGGTGCCATAGCAGTGAATGGCCCAGGGTGGCCAAATGGCTCAGTGCAGCAGGGAGCCCAGCACTGGAGAGTTGAGGTTGAAGGTGACACCCACACTGAAGGTGAACTGGGGTATGCTCATGAAGTTCATGGCACCCACTGGTATGACCTGCAGGGCATGCAGACTCTATCCGCTTAGAAGTTGGACAGCCCTGAAGTAAATAAACAGGTATTTAGGGAACTAGTTTAATTAAACAACAGAAGAGAAGCAGATCTTCTGTTGCTGTGAAGTTCAAAGAAGATTTGGGTATTGTGCTCACAGTAAGCGTTCAAGTTACTGAGTAAATGATCAAGGTTTCTGCAGCTCACATGTGCAGTTGCCATGCCACTGTAAGAACAGATGTTGTTCTGTTTTCCAAGTAAATAAAATAGCTGCAAAAAGTATTTAAATTCCCTAATTTTAGGAATCTGTTCTTCTGGGTTCTAGTTAAGTAGGAAAGTTAAAATGGGTAGGTAATACTCAAGACTACATCTCTCAGCTATGGTTTGGAATGTTTTAATCATAAATATTGATATTTTCCTGCAGCATTCCCTCTATTTAAATGAAAGGCTACACCCCCATCCACTTTTAAAGATAAATACAATAGGAAAGTGGATTGGAACATGGAGACTGTTATAGCACATCAGAACAATGGTCCATCTAATGTAATAACCTGCCTTTGAAAGGTCTATAAAATGGTATAAGAAACTCCATAATGAACAATGATAAAATAAACTTACCATAAGAGAAATGTACAGTATTCCTAATCCCACATATGTAGGCAGTTAGTTTATTGCCGATCACAAGAGGGTTTATGACATCTGTTTTTAAAAAACAGATCCTAATATAACTGTTATTTTTTATTCTTTTAAAATCATGTTACACATTTAGCCCTGATAGCATTTTTATGATTGTGAGTCCCGCAATGTACAGATACATATGTATAAAGAACAAACATAATCAATTCTAAATACTTCTTCTTGGATTTCAGTATGTGAAATTAAGTGGATTTGACTGAAATAATTTTACTTTCATTTAACTACTATAAAAAAATGTAAAAATAAAATGTCCACACATCATTCATTTTTCTGCACATTTTTGTCATGTCACTTCCTTACCCTTTTTCATCTGGTCTTTAAAATGTATCACCCTCATCCTTATAAATACTAATCTTAAAGATGACTTCTATTTACAACAGAGCTTTCTTGAGATACTTAGTTTGTATTCTGTCCTGATCACTGTAACTGATTCGAAGTTTCTAAATCAACATTTCCAAAGATTTCTATGTTATCTATGAATTAAAAATGCTGAATTTCTTACTGATGACGTAAAGCAAGATTCATCATTATGTCAGGTCACAGAAAATCCTGAAAGATCTAAATTCAGTAATACAGTGAATCATAGCTATAAGTTAATTGGTTGCAGAAATATTCAATGCAAGTTCATTGGCTTCAGAAAACTAAGAAACTTAGAAAGTTCTTGACTTCAGAAAATCAAGGGGCTAATTAAAACTGTTTGTAACCTTAGCTTTCTGCAGTGCAGTCCTTTTAACAGAAAATATTTCCATATGCTTCTGAGGTCTGCTTCCAGTCCTGGAGCTAGTAGGTGTAACAATAACAGAATATCTTGAACAGCATTGTCTTGTACCATATAGATACCCATTGTGGACAACACTGCTCTATCAACAGTAGAGTACAACAACAGAAAAGTCCTTTCTTCCTTCAAGGGATATATTTTTTACAAAGATGTGCAGCCAAGCAGTGCACTATACATCTAGCAAAGTTCTCAGCGAAAGCTGTCTGATACGATTTCCCAAGATTTTAAATGACAATTTACTCCTTGAAAGAATAAGGCTTATCTCACCAGAAAAGTTTAGGGTTTTTACTAAAGTCATCTATAAGTCAAGAAAAGTATTATTTTATGCTCATCGAAATATTAGGGGCAATGTTGTTTTCACAGCCCAACTGCTTTCATTAATGAATACGATGACTTTCATCACATTTTTAAAAAAATGTTAAAATTCCAATACTTTTGGTTAACAATGACCATATACATTTTATTTCATGCTAAAAACAGGCACTGTATTTACTGAAATCCAAGATGAGGTTCCCTCCCTCTAATCAACATGGGAAAAAGCCCCTTATCTTGTATTCAGGTACAAACAGGGGGACAGGTGACTCCTCCAGCTCTGACTCTGGGCTTAAGACAGGCTCAGGGTCAGAGTTGGAAGCACACCTGTAGCCACTGTCTCCCCCCTCCCACCTGCCCTCAGCAGCCGCATACTGGCTCCATAGCTCTGTTTTCAGCCCCACTCTGGCCTGGAGCATGGACACATGGTTGTTCCAGCCCCTGCCTGGCCACAAAGCAGCAGCAGTGGCAGTGGCAACTCCAGCCTTGGCTCCAGCTCTGGGGCCAAGACCAGAGCCGTTGCCACTACAACCACGAATGTGTGGTGGAATGGGGACAAGAACAACATGTGCTCTGTGCCCTAAGCCCAAGTAGAGCTGGAGCCAGATCCAGAGTTGCAATGGAGGGTAAGTGGCATGTTGGAGAGGGGAGGGGCAGGGGGTAGCAGCAAGCTGGGGAGGCCAAGCAGGGAGAGGAGCACTTGCTGGGGTGGTTGCAACAAGGGGGTAAATGTGGGAGGGGAACTAGACACAGTGGGGAGGTGAGGCCAAGCAGGAGGGAGCAAGGCCAGGCAAGAGGTGGGGAATACCATGTGGGCATAATGGGGCTTAGGTGGGGGGGGCAGGTGGGAGGGATAGCAAATGGTGTGGGGGAAGCGAGCAGGAGTCAGGGGGGCAGGAAGCAGGGGGCAAGGGACAGGGTCATCTGACTTTCCCACGGCCTGCCCCACTCCCACTGTTTGCCCATTAAAGTGGTAGGGGGAGAAATTTAAGATAGCTACGATTTTACACTTAACATGAAAAAGACATGATGATGAATGGCAGCTTTGCTCACTTTTTGATAATATTGAGTGGCCCTTCCATTCTGTTTTTTGATTACCTTCACAGGTTGTCACCTACTTGAATTTCTGAGAAAATGAGTATGAAAATAATGTTTATGACAAGATAAATTAAAAACCTATCGAGTGTCAAGAAGCTCTACAGGTTTAAAATTCAGATTTATCCTTCATTAGATTGCTTTATTATAAACACAGAGTTTGTCTGCTATTTCTTACCTTGGTGAGAATATTGCTCACAACACAAGTGTAATACCTCCTCCCACCCCTTCACAGAATGCTGTAACTGCTACCAGTAAAAACACTTGATAAAGATTCTAGAAACTGCTGAAAAACCAGATGACAATATTCTGTTCTGAACATGACTTTTTGATAGAAGAATCCAAGATATTTTTGTTGAGATGAACTTAATGCTAAGTATCAGCAATGGTAGAATGACCCAAGAACATTATTGAGGAAATTAAACTAGAATCTCCATCCAAATAACTTGACCTTTTCCACATGCAAGCTGAAGCATTTGGGTTCCAGTACTGCATTTGCTATTCCATCATTTGATGAAGCTGACAATCCAATCTTTTCTCTGCATCCTTTTTCTCTGGTAGCTGATATATTGCCTGATCTTACAGCCCTCCAATAATTAGATTATATCCATGGCAAATTATAACAAATTTATAGGACTGTCAAATGATTAAAAAAATCTGATCATGATTAGTTGTGCAATTAAAAAAGTAGTCGCAATTAATTGCAATTTTAATCACACAGCTAAAAACCTCAAAATTATGCACAGAAAAACTAAAAATTATGCAAAATTATGCAGGTACTTTATATGGTTGGGGTGGGTATGGAGTGTGTGTGTGTGTGTGTGTGTGTGTGTGTGTGTGTGTGAAATTTGTGAAGGTGTGGGGGGCTATAGGTATGTGTGTGAGGTTTGGAGCCTGACGAGAGGGGGCCCAAGGAGGGGGGACCTCTACATGCCCCACACGCCCTAGCAGGGTGCAGGGTACTGTGGGTCAGGAGTGAGGGGTAACAGCGGGGCACGGTCATATCACTGCCCGCTCACAAACATATTATCCTCTCACAAGTGATCTTTTTTGAAACTGGAAATATGGTAACCCTGCAGGAACACAGCCTGGATGCAGGTAGAGCAGAATTCAGCAGGCAAGTCTGTGGAGGGGAAGGGGTGAGAGAGAAGGAGTGGAGAGAGCAGATCGAAGCCCCCATGGTGAGGGAGAGGGTGGGGCAGGGCCACGGGTGAATGGAGCCCTGGGGCTGGGGCAGGTTGTAAAGCCATGGGCGGCTCGTCCAGGAGTGCGGAGGGGGCTGTAGCTCCCCGCCACTGTGTACCCCCCCAGGGGAGGGAGACATGGGGGCACGTGCCCCTCAGATTGGTGCATGGGGCAGAGACAAGCTGCCCACTGTGGGCTGGAACTCTGCTGCCTGGGAGCCATGCACTGGCTGCACGTGCCCTGCCCACCCGGCAGTGGGAGGCACACGTGGCTCCTGGGGCAAAGATAGCAGGGGCATTTAGCCTCAGCCTACAGAAGGCAGTCTGCCTCTGCTCCGTGCACAAATCTATGGGGCACATGCCCCCCATGCCTTCCCTGGGGGTGCGTGCAACAGCAGGGAGTCGCACCCCCTATGCCCCTGGATGAGCTGCTCTGACCCTGAGGTCTCATGCACCCCTACCCCATTCATTCCCTCACTGTGGGGGGACCTCGATCTGCCCCCCCCCCTCCACAGACTTAACTGCTGGGCACTGCTCTGCATGCAGCTGGCCTGGGTCCTGGCCATGTGCATACTGGAGCTGCTCATCTGTGCATGCCCCCCTGCATTCCCCTCCACCTTCCCTGCCGCTGTAGCAGCCTGGAGCCCATGCCTGGGCTGCCCTGCGGTCCTCTGCACTGCTGCCCTGCCAGACAACCTGGAGACAGTGGAGACAGTGAGAGTGGAGTCCAGACTCCAAAACCATGTATGCAATTAACATGTTCAAAATATTAATGCAAGAACTAATTAATGTGTTAATCGCACATGTTAATGGTGACTGACAGCCCTACAAATGTGTACATTTTCTATGTAAAAAAAATTCAATTATATGGGAGGGTCATCTTAAGTTCAAGGTTGCCTTGGATTCTGGTAGATATGCTAACATGAATTTTGCAAAGCAAATCTTCAGGGAAACTGCAAAGACCCCAAAATTACTTCACAGGGATACTGTGACTTTTAGCTAATCAGAGTCCTTGAAAAAATATTGTCCTCTGAAAGAAGCAATGTTTCTGGTGATATCTTTCACTGGACCAACTATATAGTTGGGGAAAATGTTAGACATACTTACTGGCACTTTAAGCCTGTCTTCAGGGTCTTTAAAAGTACCCATCTTTTTTGGTCACAATGAATGTGTCGTTTAGTGCTCTGGTACATGAAATAGTTCATCTTAGTAATTTGGGTTCTGCAGATGTTTTGAGTTACTTTGTATCCTGAAATTTTCCCAAGACAGCGGACATTGTGTGGAGATAGGACATCGGGACACAAGATACTAGATGGGGCTTATCAGAGTGAAATGTGCTATTTCAACCTTTTACACAGCCCCAACTTCTCAGAGCAGAGCAAACCGTTAGGAAGGGCTGCTGGACATACACTCAGAGAAGTCAGACAAAGTAGAAAAGAAAAAATATTACAGACTTTAAACAACTGAAAAAGTGAAGGAAGAGGAAAGTGCTATCAGGCAGCTATTATATAGTCTGTAATCATCCTGATGAGACTATATTGCAGCTAAGAAGTTTCAGAAAGGTCCACAATCTTTTAGAACACAGGTTACAAATTACATGACCTGAGAGTGAGGATCCACGGAGAACCTTTATAAAACTAGCCATTTTAATTATAAAGTTAATTAGAAAAAAATGCAAAGACCCCCCCACCCCGAATCTTAGTTTTGTTACAGACAGCAAAATCTGAAATTTGGTTTGCTGCTACATTTAAATATTTCTCTTCCTAAACTAAAACTTGACTGACTGTATGGCTGTTTAACATGAACTGCCTTGAGGGGCACTATATGATATGAATCTCCGAAAAGAACCATGCCTTCTAGTCTTTAGCTTAATCATTTTGTCACAGCGCAGGGTCCTGCAGGATGGCCTTGATCTCCTCAAGGCCCCCTTACCGTGCCAAGCTGGCCCAATGGGCACCCTTGATTTGCTCCTGCCACGTCTTTGATGGAGACTATATATATAGGAGGCTGCCTTTATGTTCTCCTGGACATGGTTTGCTATAATATCTGAACCTGCGGACTCCTGCACCCCTTGTGGGTCCTATTCTGCAATGGGTGTTTCAGGGCACCCTAGCCTTATGGGCTATGCGTGGCTCCAACCACCCCTTTACCATGCCCCAAGCCTCGCAGATGGAACTGAGGTGGATGGAACTCTCCGCAGCCCTGAATCGTGCTGTGCTTTCACTGGCGCTCGGGCTCTCCGCAGCCCTGAATCGTGCTGCACCTTCACTGGCGCTCGGGCTCTCCGCAGCCATGCAAAGTGGTGCACCTTCACTGGCGCTGGGGTCGGTGCACCCCAATGCTGCGCCCTCTCTGGCACTGGGGTTGATGCACCCCCAATGCTGCACCCTCTCTGGCGCTGGGGTTCCCACACTGCTGTGGGTCCCCTATGAGGCCTCCTCCTTCCCCTAACAGCCTGACCCAAGCCACCAATCTTAAACAGCAAACAAAAACACAAGCCCCTGGGCTATAACATAAATTCTAGCCACCCGGCTATAACCTTATTCAAGCCACACAGGGGTGCTCCGTCCTTCACCAGTCTCAGGAACTGTACCTGCAGTCAGGCCTCTCCCCTTTGCTTGCTCTGGGAGAGTTCCTTCTCCCTTGGCTACTGGCAGGGAACTGCCATCCTGGCCTCAGCCCTGGGGTTTATATATGAGCTAGGCCCTGCCCCTTCTGGGCAGCTGACTGCTGGCAGGTGTGGGCCACTAGCTCACTCTGGCTGCTTTGGTAACCAGCAGCTGGGGCTCCTCACTCACTGCTAGGGCTCTTTCCCTAGCAGCTTCCCCTCATTAAAGGAGCAGGGCACCTAAGTGCTCTGTGACACATTTAAAAATGTTATTCATCATAATCTTCAGAGTTTATTTTTGTAAAATAAATTACAATTATTTATATGTACCCTGTGTTGGAGATGGGGAAGTAAGTAAATACAGTAGTTGGCTAGTAGAAAACTTGCATTTTAAAGCTTTTAACAAAGTAAACATTCTCTTTCTGCACACATTATTTGCTGTCAAATAAGAGAAAATAGTACTAGAAAGTTGTAATAAGTTACCACTTGCAGAAAATAAATATAAAAATATAAAACACTCTCCAAATAGCAAAGAATCATCATCATAAATGATGTACAACAAATGCCTTACTTATTAAGCTGGCCTGGTGGTGAAAGATACTGCATAAGTAATTTTGAGTTAAGGTTTTGTGAAGTTCTTTGAGAATTATTAGGTGCATCTACATGTGACTGTATAGTGCCATTGTTACTGGGCCATCATTTAGTACTTCCTTTTGGAAGTACTAAATGATCATGCAGTAACAGCCAGTACTGCGTCGTGCCGGCTGAGCATGGTTATTTTTGGCTGCTATGTCACCTTATCAGTGCACTATAATAAGGGAGTGCATTGCTATGGTGATGTAGCTGTGGCATCATGGTTTTTGCCTGTAGCACGTTGCTATATCACCGCAGTACATTGCTGTGGCAGCATAGTGTCACATGTAGACACACCCATTGTGAAGCAGTGAAAGCATCAAACTCAGAACTAACTTAGCCATTCAGCAGTTGTGTATCTGTGGCTAGGTAACTAAAGCTCTCTGACATCTGTAGAAAGAGATTATTTATACTTACTTCTTGGACACTGTGACTGTTTATTAGTGAACTATTAGAAAATACTTTGGGATTATTCTTTATCTAAGTGGTTTAAAATAATTTAAAATATGAAAATATCATGCATAGTCTGTCAGAGGTATGAAACTCACCCAGCCTCCCAGGCCAGATCCAGATGCTGTGGCAGCCCTGGTGCAAGCAGCATCAGGGAGCCAGACGGGTTAATGATGCTGTAGCTCACCCCTGACATGCATTCAGTGGGGCTCTGTATGCTTGGTTTCACCCCACCCCTACATTCCCAGTCCTTCTATGAGCCCTACAGGCCAAACAGCATGGTTTTATGGGCTGGATCCAGACCACGAGCCCAAATGTTTGATACACCTAATCTCTGTCATACTTTTTCAAATTTACTGGTTTCTGCACTAAGCCTTCTATGTAATTACTTTGACTAAATAATTAGAGATATGATCCAGCTCCACTGACATCAGAAAGGTTTTCTACAGTCTTCAGTAGTTGCTGGATTGAATGTTCAGTGTTAAATGTTGGTTATTTATGAAGTAAATTAGCAATAAATAGAGTAATTCTTTTCTTATGTCAAAGTAAATGAAAAATAAGTGTATTCTGATTATTCCTTCCAGGATTCCAGACGGTACTATAACAGCAGAGCAGTCAGACCTTCCCAGGGAAGTTTATAGGAAGGACCATCTTGAATCACTTAGTAATTCCACTGATAAACCAAAGAACAGAACTACAAGGAGCTAAGGCCCCATATTTTTACTTCCTCCTTCCACTCTTTTTGTACTTCCTTTGTAATCCTCTTCTCCTCCATAACTAGCCCCTCTGTCTATATGTACCAGGCTTCTTCTTCCCCAACAGCCTTCCCATCTTCAGATTTCTCTCTTCATTCCCTTTTTTCATTCACTTAGTCCCTTGCAAATACTATCTCCTGGACATACCAGAACCTCATGTAAGTGAGGAATAGTTAAAATTAATTCACAATATTTTCTGCAGGTGCTCCACCTGTTTAGGCTTTTGCATTGCAATTCCTCAGTTGGTGGTGAGTCAGGGATGTTTCTACAGTTCCCTCTGACTTTTATTGGCAGCAAGCATAGGCAACACATAGGCGGGTCATGGGGCGGCACGCATCCCCTGAGATTGGCTGCCACTGAAGCTGCTGCCGGCTTCTGCAGGCAGTTGCCACTTGCCATGCCCCCCCTTGCTGCTGACATGGCCAGCAGAGTCTGCAGGCAGTCCCTGCTCGCGGCTCCCCCCCCCCCCCCCCCCTGCCACTGACACCATTGTCAGCATCTGCCGCAAGCATGTCCCCATGTGGAACTCACAGTGTCACTAACTTTTAACCCATTCAATCCTTAAATTCATCCTTAACAGCATGGCTAAACAGATCAGCCTCCTCTTCACAAAATGCAGTGAGACCTGCCAATGTCTCTTAAAATACAGCCATTGGCTTTAACAGCAGTATCCCATTTTACTCCAACAGCTTAGTGGTCAGAGCCTTCACCTGGGAGATGAGAGACCTGCAAAGAAAACATTAGTTTCTTCACTGCATTCACCTGGGAAGAGGGACACCTACATTAGAATCCTTGTTCCAAGTCCCATTTTATCTAAAGAGTGGCTACTTTTAGTAATTTAGGTTAAATGTGTATGCAAAATTATATACTTGCAAAATATTATTAGCTGAGTGATCTTTCATGGGCTGGAAAAAGAACGTGGGGTAATGACACAGGTGGAAGGAGAAACACGTACACCACCTCAGAAGTCACTGGGTTGAGGGTAGGGTTGCAGGGAGCCTCTGAAGTACAGAGTGATGGAACTTTGGTGCAGGGAATGTATATGAATAGTCATGAAGATGTCTAGGAGGCAGCTGATGTGTACAATGAGTGTGCTACCCTATACTACAGGAAGGAATCCAAGCTGCTCTTGTGGAAACCTACCTTGGCCACCAGGATCCCTGAGGAAGATAATAAATAGCCTGGTATTCCTACCAATTAATCTGCCTCATGTCTTGTGCATGTTTAGCAGCTTTCACACTACATTATAAATCCTTATCTTCTGGAAGGGTCTACTGCAGTAGTTCTCATGTTTAGAGTCAAGTCACACCTCAGCAAATACCAGCTCTTCACCTTTCCTTGTCCTTCTGACCACAGTAAAATAGTAGAGCAATTTTTTTGGTGCAGAGACCTCAGAAAGAACACAAGAGGTCAGAGACAAGGATTTCTGTGGGTGATATCTTTAATTGGGTCAACTGCATGGTTGGGGTAGACTTAGGCTACGTACAGGCATTATGTTTCTAGCAGGAGAATCGCTGCTCTCTGGATAGAAACCAAAAACATATAGGTGTTCATTAAGTTTCTTGCACAGGAAAAAGGCCTTCTGAAGGAGGAAGATCTTTCATTTTCACCAAGGAAGAGCCCTCTTGAGAGAGAGAGTCTCCCACAGAAAAGAATGTCTGTACACTTCCCTGCTGCTTAACTCCTCCTGGGGTCTCGGGGAGGAGTCAAGTAGTGGAGAAATGTTCCCTGCATCTTCCTGAGACCAGGATTACCTTGGTCTGAGGAAGACATAGGGAGCACTGGCAGCTTGACTCTTCTCAGTCCCAGGAGGAATCAAGTGATGGGGAAAGATTCCTGTGCCTTCCCCAGACTGGGTTCACCCTGGTCTGAAGAAGGCAGAAGAAACATTGTCTCACTACTCCTGCCCCTCTTATAGAGGGTGCAGGGAGGAGAAAGGAGGAACAGCCACATAGTATTCCCCACCTGCTCCCTGGACTGGGGTCCCAGATCTAGGGAATGGGCAGTGGTGGAGTTGCCCTGCTGCACCCCTCCCCTTCCAGATGGTCCACAGGGGAAGGAGCAACCATCAGGTCTCCCTACCTCTTCCCCAAAACAGGTACTGCCCTGCTTAGAGAATGAGAGAATGAGAGAATGAGCAGAAAAGGATGCCTATTTCCCAGACCCTGGTCTGAGGAAAGTGTAAGGTGTCTTTCCCTCATGGGGGGGGGAGGGAGGGAAAGAGGGAAGGTAGTCAATAGTCCCCATGCCTTCTCTAGAATGGAATCACCCTGTATGCAGGAGATAGCTGCAGGCTGAATACCAATATGTACCCACTCCCAGAGCTTTCTTTTGGTGAAAATTTCCATTGGTAAAAAGGAATAGTTGTTTGTGGCCTCAGACAAGCTTTCAAATGTAATGCATTTTCCTCAGACTTGAGGAAGAATGCATTGCATTCAAAAGCTTGTCTGAGTCTCTCCCCAACCATGCCCTTGGTCAACCATAGAAATCCTTGCCTCTCGCATATTTCCAAGACCATCACGGCTACAACATTACTTCAGCAATACCACAAGTCAGTTTCTTTTTGACACTATGGATTCCTATTTATAATCTTTGAGTTTATCTTGTAAAGCATGTGTAGGTATTTGAACCTCTATCAGTGTTAATATTGCATGGCACCTGACAATAGCTCCCCAGGGTTTATCAAGTCTGTAGAGAATCACTGGTCTACTGGGTTTGTAGATAATACTATCCAGAAAACATTTTCAAAATATTAAATAGTCCAGCCAAGGGCTAGTCTTGGATGTACAGTACACAATTGCATTATATATGCCATTCTCCTCTCTTACACTGTACCTTATAACAATTCAGTCAGTGTTTCTTAAAATACAAGTTTTCCTTTGTAAAGACAGGTCAGGAACACAGCCCTCATCTTTAGAGCCAACCTTATCCAAATATACTTCTCTTTCCCCCTCTTCTGCTTACCTAGTACACAATATAGATAAACTGATATACTTTTACAGAACAAGTTGCATCAGCTCTGTTATAATAATGCTATTTTTCTAGAGGTTTTTGTTTAAAATGTTTTAGATGTAGTTAAAAACACCACTGGTATGAAAAGTCTCATTTTCACCGGTGAGCTATTTATATTAGAGATTTTAGACTAGTTACACCATGTTATTTGTGCATTTATACTATGCAATTTGCATTTTGCTTTTTAAAAGTAGATCCATTGTCTCAAACAATTAAATTTAGGTCAAGCAACGTATATTCAGAGGGCCATATAATGTTGTATATTATCTGTAAATTGTTCGATGCATCATTAATTAGCTAATGTTTGTGCAGTACTTTCAAGATGTAAATTGCTATGTAAGTGCTCAGTATTATTACCCTGGCTCCAGCAGAATTCAGAGCCATTAGTATTGTAAAGCTGCTGGTCATCCTGATAAGACTACTTGCTGTGAGCAGGTGGTTTAAATACAATGTTCAGGTAATGACTGACCTTTTACAACACAATGGATCAGCCATTGCCAGAAAGTACAGTACATCACCTAAACAAGGCACAGCTGGCTCCAGGGAGGGATGTAGAAGTATTCATGAATACTGAACTCTCCTCCTTGTCATGTGAGTGAGAAGGCTCTCTTACCTTATGGTTAATAATTTTCAAGTACACAATACAGCCAAACCTCCCTCCTATTTACTTTATGCGGTTGTAGTTTTTCCCATTATTTCTACAGCAGGAGTTCCAATATGAACATATCTAGGATAGCTATGTTTATGACATTTGTATCTAACAAAGGTCCCATATATTAATTACCTTCTTTTTCAGCATTCATGCATCTTACTACTGGATTAATTGTTGCTACAGCAAATTAGTTTCCCATTTGCAAATCTAAATGTCTTCATGCTGCTGCCATGTCTACTGTCACGGTATGCAGAGATATTAAAGCAGGTACAAAAAAATTAAAAGAAACAAAGTAGAACCATCAGAAAACAAATCAAAGTTAAAAGTTCAAGAAATTTTTCACAGTAGGAAAAGGAATGTAGGTGTCAGAGAACAGTCTGTAGTTCTGTGTGGGTGTTAGGCTGGTCACCTTGATACGCATACCATTTTCATATTTCTTGATTACAAGTATGAGTCAGACCAATTATAAATAATTTAAAAATAGGGCAGGTATCAAAATCTTGGTATCTAATTGCTGGTGTAAGCTACACACCGAATTTCCAATACAAAGTACTATACTTTCAAACTATATTTCTGTAGGTATGTTTGAGATATCTCTGTACACACAGAGCTCTACAGAATATAAATAAATAAGAGGAAAAAGTCTGAAAGCTCATTATAAATATACTTGTATGCAAAAGATTTTCATCCTAGCTACCAACTGACACCTGTGTATTCAACCATGTCCACAGCAAAGCAGGATGGCATTTATCTTTTATAATGATACAGAGTTCTCTGTCAGAGTAGGGTCACTGAAATGAGTAATAAGCCCACCACTGTCTAAGGTGCAACCAGCAGGGTCCAGGTCAACAGGCAAGCAGCCAATAATTTGCCCAACAACACTGAATTTCATCTGCCCGCAGCCTCTATCTACTGATTATACAATCAATACACCTCAGATGAGAAGAGCTAACAACTGACCCGGGCAGATCAATGCTAGCAAATAAGCGCTTCATGACAAAAAGTTTGATAATTACCATTCTGAAGCCGTGTAAATGTTGTTTCTATTGTAACGACATTCATGATGATACTGCTATGATTGCACTGTTATTATAGGTTTAATGTTAGGCAATCAAGCTGCAGTGGTCTAGATATCAACAAACAGCATCAAAAGAAAACATCAAATTGTCCCTATTCTTTTGACATTGTAGCTGAAACATTTTTCTATGTTAGTGGCCACAAATGAACAATAATAAGTGACAATTTAGTGAAAAACACTATTTTCACAGCTTACAAAAGTCATGCAATATAGATTGATACAAGTATGATTATTTCTAGACCCACAGGTACAAGGAATACCCACATGAACCAGTGGATTAAAATAAATTCAGTTCTGTGACCACAGGTTTTTCTTTGTTTCACATGCATTGGTTAGGAGGCATTAGTGTACATTTTCTCAATGTCATAATTTTTCAAGTATTAGGGTAGACCTAAGTATATATGACTTGACTTGATTTAATTATCATTGTTTCCAATGCTGCATGTTTTATTTTTTGAGTCCTGATTGCTAGTTCATTCTCAATGCATTAACGTTTAGAAGAACTAGTCATTACTGGTTTTCAATAGCTGTGCAGGCTTCTATAAGCACCTCAGTCTTGCCACATGGAAATCTGAAACAGCCAATTGAAATAAGGAACAAAACATGACTTCATAAAAAAGGGAGTGCAGGAAACTGGCAATCAAGACCCTGAAAAACAAAACCTGCACAATGTTCTATTTAATATTTGCTTGTTAAACCCTGGAGGAAAATGGCTTTTTACCATAAGAGGTTCCCTCGGTGGTCATTTAAAAAGGTATGAACGAATTCAAATACTTAGCTCTTCAGATAAATTACAGTTACTCTGAGCCACAATAAGTGATACCTACAAAAGTAATTCTGATTTTGGCATTTCAGACAGACTTTTAATCAGATCTTCCACAAACACAACCCACAGCTGCAACCAAAAGTCAATAAGTTACCTGTCTAAAACTTTCCCTTCAAATCAATGAGTGGCCAAATCTATCACAGCCTGGGGGAAATCACCTGCCTATCCATGTAGATAAGAGAGACCAAGCAGGTGCAATACCAAAGAGTAAGGACAAACCAAAACCTTTCGTAGCAAGCAATACATGTGTGATTTGCAGCTTGCACTCATTCAACTCTAAAATTTCCTTTTCAGCATTTCTCCCTCAGAGCTTCTTCTACCTCACAAGAGATTCAAAGAATTTGATGTATATTAAAATCTCTTCCCTCTCAGATGGGTTCATTTTTATTCAGTGACAATTTTGCTGACTGACAGGTAAGCATTTGGTGCTGAAATTGGACCTGTACAAGAGCTTTGCATTTCATTTGCTCCATTACACCAGTACATGAATTACTGGGCTTTCACTTTGGCATCTTTCCATTACTTTCAAATATCTGACATGAACAAAATGACTCATTTGACATTTTGTGTAACAAATTTGTTCCAAAAAGAATAGAACATTATTATGCTATTTTATACATGTGGGTACCACAACCTTCCAACTTAATCTGACCAGAAATTGTAAGTGTATAAATAGTGGTTGATATTGTTTAAAAACACAAACACACACACAAACATACATGTGAGCGCACATGCACACACACACACACACACACACACACACACACACACACACAGAGTGGTGACAGCGATGAAATATCATATCAAGGAAATGTCTCAATTCTAACACTACAGCCCAGACTGTCATTTCAATTTCTCAACCATTTCAATCACAGAAATGAATTTCATTTTATTTTTATTTCTATTTACTAAACTTTGCTTCACAAAACTATTATATATAGCTCCATTTACGTTGTTGTGTCAACTACCATATTCCTAATGTCACTTCTTTTGACATGAGAACTCCAAATGTTTGATTTAACATAGCTACTGGCAAACAAGGTTTGGTAATTTCCAGGATATAAAAAGACCTAATTGCCATCCTCCTTTGCCCTTTTTTAAGTAGATTGATACAGTTATATTTGTGTATTTCTTCAAATACGTTTTCATTCGTGGCTTTTTCCATTCTGTTTTTCAGCATGAAAAAGGAAGTTAATTTCCCCTTAGCGTCCCTCCTCCCCCCC
>NW_005841830.1:7280808-7290432 GCF_000455745.1 Alligator sinensis
CCCCCCCCCCCGCATAAACACAGGCTATTTTCCATGTCCTCAGCCCCAGATCCCTACACTTGGAAGGACACCCAATTACTAGATTTAACTGACTTTCTAAAGAGGTGTGTCAATCCCTCCCTAATAGCTACTGTTATCATAGAACCTTACCTCCAGCTGGAAGAACAGGAAGAGATTTCCTTAGCTTCATGATTCAAACACTGCCAGCATAATTCCACCACCTCATTGATGAAAACACAAACTTTTGATGAAAAACTGAGATCTGCTGTTGGATCTCACCAGCTGATAGTGCAATATTCTACTCTCATACCTTTATGTTAACACTCATAAAGTGGCAGGAAGAAAAAAAAGCATCAGAAACTTGACAGCATCATAACTAAATTAGTATGTGTACTACATATACATAACATTTTATAAGACAGTATAATTCCAATAAACACCAAAACTGTAAGAATTATGATAAAATGATAGGTACTGCAATATTAAAAATACTGCAATGTAATTATTATTGTATTATATTAGTATTGTACATTATCTAAATCTACCAGTTGACTGCTAGAACGTAATACCACAATCCCTGCCAGTATTAAAGAGACTCCCTTTAAACAGAACCACTTGGGTGGTACATTACATGGAGCCACTCCAAAGAAGTTTTCTTTTTCCGATTTAGATCCTTCCTTGTTTTATAATTTTTTAAAATAAAATGGAAAATTTTCAAACTATATTTTACTTGTGCCTATTTAGATATCAAGCCAATGGAGCATTATCACTTTTATATGATAAGAGCTTATATGAAAATTATTTTAAAAGCTACAGATTTTTTTCATCCTTTTTCTTCATGGTGTCACTACAAACCCATTCAGTTTTAATGTTCAGTTGTGTATTTCCTTGCCATTACATTTGGATTTCTTTTAAGTTTAAACTTGACATTAGGTTTTCTTGGTTTGTCATGTTTTTTTCATTTTGAGATAATTAACATTTTTACTCAAAATGAGTAGTTCTAAGATGAACTCAACCTGAACTCCAGTTTATGTTATGTTTATGCTATTTAGCTATATACTTTTCTAAAAATCAAAACTCACGAACACTAAATAAAAATTGCAAACAGAACGTTACTGCACGACATTTATAATGATACCAAGATAAAGAACTTTCTTTTCCTTTTTCCTTTCTTTCTTCTTCTTTAACTTAGCTGCTCAGGTTGACTAGTGTTGTCATAAAGAATCATTTTTGCAAAGCATATTTAGGATCAGTGGAGATTTTTGCCACAACTCTTTAAAACAAAATGTTTGCTTCAATAGCAGGTTAAGAATAATCTTGTTTTTACTAGAAAATTAATTTAAGAACCATCTTCTCTCAAAATGGCTGTCATATCCTATTGCTCGCAATTGTATTGAAGCAATAGGTGCCGTGAGGGAAATAAATGATGACACTACTTTCCATTGTTCTGAACTTACCCTTAAAAATGAAAACAAAAATATGCTTCTGTCTTTTTATAATATTTTTTCCTTGCACAAGCCACAACTTTCAGTAAGTAAGTTACAACTACCTGTTAACTTTATTTCATTTAAAAAACACAAATCCTAAGTCAGGCAAGTTCTGTGTTGAAACCTATTTGGTTCTGTGTGGGCCGGGAGCGACCCGAGCCCTTTTTCGTGCTGCACGCGGGCTGTGGCCAGCAGCCCGGGCACGCTGGATCAGAGAGGGAGGGCGACGAGCTGGAATTAGGCACAAACGCTTAGCGGTAGTTTTAAAGATTGTTTACTTACACCGAGATGGCAGTGGTGTAGACTGGAAAACTTGCTTGAGTTGCGGTTACAGACACAGACAACACGGACGGTCGCGTAGAGTTTGCTAGGCTCCACGGAACAGAGCTCCGGATGCTCTGGGTGAACGCGCCACCAAAATCGAAATTGGAGATACGTCTTATAAAATTTGTGCTCGAAGACGGGAAGAGGTGGGCGATGGATCAGGTCGCCAAGCTCCTCTGAATCTCACACAGGGTCTCTATTACCCTGCCATGTATCCAGAGTCCCCACGAGATGGATGTGGAGTCCTCTTCGGCTTGGGCGGAAACTGCTCAAGTTTCTTATACGGCTAACAGGCCAATCGTTAGCCGCCACGTGGGAATAATTTAAAACTAGCCAATAGCGGGGAATGAATTTGCACGCGGTGGCGGGAAATCTTTTGCACCGTGCATTTCTCTTGCAACTTGAGCAATGCACTCTGCAAAAGAAGCTGCAGAAAGGCGGGAAACTCGTCCCTGCACTGGGGTTTTCCTCTGCAACAGGAAACTTTCCCGTGCAATGAAGCTGCAACTTGGCGGGGATAATTCTGGTGCTGAAGCACACACAAAATCATGCCTTTGGGTCATGACAGGTTCTATCTACTATAGCAACCTAAAGCACAAGTGGGCTTCACACTCTACACAACCAACTAATTTCATTAATTTCCCTGCTTGTATTTGGTCCATATACAATACAAACAACAGAGACTCGAGAAATCAGAGCCAGGACCTGGACTTGTGACCTACGCCTGCTCTCTTTGTTTTGTACAACTGTGCCAAACACATTTAGAAACGCTATTAAAAATATAAGCAATCTCATTATAGAGGGAAATCTATGATCATGCCATAAAAGCATGCTATAGCCTAGCCAATAATTCCAAACATCATTATTCAACTCAATGCTGTAAATAGTCTTAGTCCTTAACAAGAAGTTGGGAAGCCTGCCAAAGATAACTTCCTACTCAACTTTAACCAATCAACATCCTATATCCCTCAGGCTTTCAGTCATTACATGAAACCACAAATGCAGTAGCAGATGATCTTCTGTTGCTCATGAAAAAATGGCATACATCCATACTGATACTGCCGGGCTTCTCTAGACCGTTTGATATGTCAGTTCATAGAATGCTGCCTTCTTGCTCAGACATATAATAGTTTTGGTGCTTTTTCTCATATGATATCTTAAAAATGATAACAACACCTGATAATCTTACCAAGTACCACCATTTCCCATATCTAGAAGTAATTTGGAGACGCTATAAAACAGCATGGATAAATAAGTAATATACATGTAACAGAAGTAAAACACATCAAACTTCACTACTGCCCTGATCTCAAATGTCCTGACTGTGACCAAAAATTGAACAAGGACTAGTAAGTGAAGCCCAAATAAAAGATGAGACCAATTAAGAGGAAAAAACTATGACAAACTCACAACATCCAAAAGTCTCCCTCAAGTGATAGAACCTGTCTTCAGATCATTAAGACAGAGTTCTGAGGTTGCTCACTCCCAAGACTGCATTGCTTCAGGTTCCCTAAGTAGCCACAGATGTGAAAAAATGCTGTCTTCCTAATTATAAATGCCAAGTAGACTGCAGATATTCCTGATCTAGATACAGGCTTCATCTAAGGACCTGGTTATACCTTCCACTGTGTCCTGTACAAATGTTGATCGGCTTAGTGTTATCTTGAAAACTGGAGCAGTCACACCTTCAATTTGAGTAGCACATCTGCAGGGAGTAGCCACACCTTAATGGAACAGGAGCTGGGTACTGTGGATCAAGAGATAATCCTAAACTGGAGTGGCATAATTTGAGCCGCATAACAGGTGCTTTAAGCCACTTTAAGTGTTAATGCGCAAACAATTCAGGGGTTAACAAGGCCCTAAGTGATATCTACATTCATGGTCTCCAGGCATAATAACCCTTTAAAAAGCTATACCAGATTTTGAGACACCCAGGTATCATAGTGACTGAGATCCAAAGTATCTAAATGGATGGACCTGTCAATGGCAGCCACTGTTCTCCATAGCTAAATATAGACAGTAAAAAAACTAGAGGCTGAATGGATTCAATCTTTGCAGATTAGTCTAAGCTGCATAGATTGAATTGATAAGTAAGTGACAGAGATTCCCTTTTGATTCCAGAAATGCAGCCACATGCAGTGGCCCAGACCAGAAGCCAGGGGATGCTAGAACACATCTCCCTGCTTGGCAGAAGCAGGCAGCTTGAATCTGGAGGGGATCTGGGACAGAAGTTCAATAGACTGATTTGACCTAAATGTTACCACATCGATTCAAGTTTACCTTAAACCAGTTTCGGCCATTTTGAAAGCGGTTTATGTGCACTGAACTTCTATTGTGTTACAGATTTGAACCTGTTTCCGATCACTTATACCAGTTTGTGTGTAATTTCTGTCCCTAGCACATGGGTCATTTTTGTATCGCACAGAATGGAATCTGTAAAGACTGACATAAGCCAAAGAGCTTCCTTAATGGCTGTGCATTTTTACATTGCTTAGTTTTCTTATTTGATTTATATGTGCTTTATTTATTAAAACCCGAGAACACCTTTTATTCCATAAGTACTCATATATTATGGATACTAACATGGAAAAATTGTTGTTGTTTTAAATTATGGATCCTGCCCATTCAATTATATGCACTTTGCTGTTTATTAATTTGCAAATATAGATATTAGAAAGTTTTCAAACATGCAGAAAGAATTCTCCTTGGAGAAAGTAGCAAATCCATTACCTACTAAAACCATCTGAAATAACAGAAATATGTAATTTATGACTTTTAATAAACATCGTTATACATTTTAGTTTAACTGAATATAGCCAAAGTATAGCTGAATCATCCCTGTACCAGTACAAACATCTTCCTTTTTCCACGCACCTCTCTAGCTAAAGAAAACCTTGTTAAAGAAGATACCTTTAAAAGAAAATCAAACTGACAGTTCTACATCATTATGCAAATCCACCTTCCTACTCATTCAGAATTTATCTCCTAAGTACCTTTACATATGTAAAAGAGACTAATGATTTTAAATCTCAGGATGGTCCTCAGGACAGGATAGTGTGGCCATTCCAATGAGGTCAAATAACAAAAGGAGGATAGACCTAAAGACTTAACCTTTTATACTCTTAAGCCTAAGGTCACCTGAACCTTTGTGACTGTACAAGTTAAGAGCTACTGAGCCTGATAAGGTCTGATTATTTCCACAATAAACAAATTCCAAAATAAGTAAAGAGAGTGCAAAGACATACAGAATCTCTTCTTCTCCAACCCATTTCTCCTTCCATGCAATAAACACAAAACAGCTGTTACACAGCATTCCTATTCAAGCCCTATCCTGCAAATACTTGGCCGTGTGAAAAACCATGTACTGTTTCATCCCAGGGAGGCCAATGGGACTATACATGTGAGAATGTATTTATAGGATCTGGTTTTTATTTGGTAACTGATCTGTGTTGATGTATCTTTAATAGGTGTTTGAAATGATGATTTTTATGGTGTTTTCTCACAGCTGTCATTGTTCCACATATTTAAAAATGTGTGCTTAAATAAAAATATTAAAATTAAGATTTTAAATATACAAATATATAGTTTATTTTTAGATTCTGAGGATAAGAAACAATTTTAAGAAAAAATTGTTACGATAAAAGTTTTTTTCGTTTGTCTTTTAAATAAAAAGGTATATGACCTACAACAACCAGGTACGCTAATGATCTGTATTCTAAATTACAATAGCATACATATTAAAACATTTTAATTTAAATCATCAAACTTTACTTAAACTACTGAATGTTTTTAAAGGGTGAGGCAAAACATTTTCTTTCATGTGACATAACGTGATACAACCACTAAAGCTCCTTTATTGGAAAAATCAGATGGGACTGCACTGAAATTGAAAAAAAAAACATTATTCAGTGGTTATGTGTTAGTGATTTTCTGCAAAAAATAAACTTCCTTCCCTTGTGAAAACAAAAAAATAAATATTTTCGCTGTAAAGAAATATGGTTATTTTTCCATAAACCTATTTAACACATATTTGAAAATATTCAGTGAACCTATTTTTCTAAATGAAGCAGTATTGCCAAAAGAAGAGAGATTTCATTCTATCTTTATTACAGAGTTGAACAGATTTATTCATAAATAAACTTTCCTGTAATAACTTTGATCTTGAATGCCATGTATTTCTCAATTTGACAACCCAGGATTTTGTTCATTATTATTCATTTATTCATTTTATTCATTAGTCTCTTAACAGATTATATATTAATCAGGTATTTATCAATCAAGATGTTATACAATTGCAGGGGACTAGTTCAAAGTTCAATCATTTTATTTTAACAGGATTATTTTTGTATTGGGTACTTATTTAAGTGAGCTTCACTGTACTCAGTGGAGTACAGTGCCTCTAAGGCAAATATTTATTGCCAAATACATTTATGTTGACTTTACTGAATATGTGATACAGGACTAATCCAGTTATATATTATAAAAAATAAACCAATCATTCAGCATCTCTATGGGTCCTGATTTTATAGTAAAATCCATCCAAATTAAATATCTGATAAAGGAATAAAAGTGGTAACAAAATTAAACCCATAAAAACAAGTAAAGAACAAATGAAAAAAAATGCAACCAAAAAAGTCAGTGATCACTAAATAAACATTAGGGGTGTGTGAAACGGGCCCTATTCGATTTGGATTCAGATTCAGCCTGAATTGGGGACAGTGATTCGATTCATTGATTCGGATCATTGTCCCCAGTTCGATTCAGCCGAACCCGAAACTGAAGATTTGATGTTGATTCAGAGAATCAGTGATTCGGACATAGACGCAGCTTTAAATGTTTTTTCGACATACCTCAAGGTACCAGGCATGGCTCATGAATGCTCTGATGCTGGGGCGGATGGAGCATCTCACAGGAGCACCGGGGGGGGGGGGGGGGGGGAACAGGGGGCGGGGGGGGGGGGGGGGGCCAACAGGGATGACTCGTGTGCTTGGCGTTGAGCCCGGAAGTGGACTCGAAGTCCATTCCGAGTGCTCCCCCAGACCCAGGAGGCACCAGTTACCAAGTTGGGGGAGCGCAGGGAGGCCTCCAGTGTGCTCTCCAGTGGACCTGGAAGTGGACCGGACGTGCTTCTGGTCCACTTCCAGGTCTGCTGTCGAAAGCAGCACCGGGGAGCCCCCCATGCTTCTGTGGGACATTCCATGAGCCCCAGCACTGCAGCGTTCACGAGCTGCCTGATACCTAGAGGTACACAGAAAAAACATTTAAATCTGTGTCTATGTCTGAATCACCGAATCTTTCCGAATCTCTCTGAATTGATTCAAAGGGTTCCAATTCAATTCGGATTCGGAGATTCAGCCACTGAATCACACTGAATCTCCGCCAAATCGAATTAGGGCTTTGCACAGCCCTAATAAACATGTAAGATGCCATCAAATAGTTGCTAGTTTGGTGTTGCCACAAACTAGGATATTTTATTATATTTTACATTCACTGTACTAAATTTCGCTTCACTTCCATTGATAACATCCCATCTCAGGTAGCTTTAGTAGATTTTCATGTATTTATGCAACATAGAGACAGTATTTATGCAACACAGAGACATTGTCTTAAAAAATAGAAGAAGAAAATGTATAGTAGCAAAGTGTCTTTTGTTTGTATCTGACATCCTTTGGACAAAGAGAACGAACAAAATCATTATATTTCAGAAAGTTACAGGAAAATGCTCCTATAGCTGATTGCTCACTTCAAGGAAACTATTTTCATCTTGGGTTAGGGCACATTTAAGCCATTATGATGGAGTTACCATTAAAAAGAATCATTCGTTGCCAAAATATACCACATAAATGCAATATTTTTTCCTTAAAAGAGAAGCTAAGTTTTATTGCCAATGGATCCATGGAATGACAGGAGCATTCCTGAGTAGACTGTCCTTTGCAGGCACAGAATTAGGGGTTGAGGAAGAATGCCACCTTTGGGTCACGTGGAAGTTTTTTCCAACACAGCTAAATGAGCAGGAAGCAACATGGCATGTGTGAGGGTTGGTACATGTGCAATTCCCTATTAATAGCACTGTCAGAAATCTGCCTGATCATTCATTCACTCTGAAACTTTTTGTAAGGGTGTTCCAAACACGGAGGCTATGCTGACAGGTACATGAGAGAGAGACAGAGGCAGCTTCAGACTGACTCAGTGCACAAACACAAAGGTTCCATGTGATTAGGGTTACCGTGTGTCCAGGTTTTCCTGGACATGTCCTCTTTTTGGATCCTCCAATCTCCATTCAGGCAGTCTTTTGAAATCTGAACAAACATTCGGGATTTTGCTCTGCTCCGCTGGTAGGAGCAGAGGGAGGTTGATTGGAGGTACCACATGTGAGTGCATGCACACATGCATGTGGCTGGCATGTAGCCAGGCAGGGTGGTGGGAGCAGCTTTGGCAGCTGGACGCAGGTAAATCTATGGGGGGTAGAGGGTGGAGGGCCAAGGCGTGTGTGTGTGTGGAGTGGATGGGTGCGTAAAGGGAATGGTGCCTCCTGGCACAGGAGAAAGCTGTCTGGGCACTGGTGCATTTGCAGTGCAGGAGGGGCAGGGGGGAGGTACCTCTCTAGTCAGGAAAGGGAGTAGGAGGGGACCCTTTGAGGGCAGTGGGGAGCTCCATGGCTGGGCCAGTGGCACAGGAGCCAACACCTGTGCTCACAGGAGTGGGGTGGCTGGGACACTCCTACTGGTAGGGGAAGAGAAAGACGTGGCCAGGCCACTTGGCACAGCACAGGAGCCCCAACCCAGGGCAGGGGGTGCCACAGGCCTCCCCTCCTGCCCACAGGTCTGGACTTGGTCTGCCACTGCCCACGGGAATCGGAGCTACTGCACTCCAGCCCGGTCAGGATGGAAGCAGCTCCACCCCCCCTGCAGGGCTGGGGGGAGCAGGGAGCTGCAGGTTGGGAGTGAGGGGCACCGGCAGGGCTGGGAAGGCTATGGCTTGGGAGTGAGGGTACAAGGGAGGTGGGGGGCTTGTGGATCAGGAGTGAGGGGCACCAGCAGGGTAACCCTACATACGATGGTCTCTGGCCTCCGGCAGATGCTCCAGGACTCTCTTAATCTGAGAATATGTGGTATAGGGGAGAGGGTAAACTTGGCTCCCAGACAGAATAAACTATATGAAAGCTAGTAAATGAAACTTCATGGAGATTTCACCAGCTCAGCCTGTTTGTGGGCTTTTCTAGGAGAGTGAATAATCTCACCAAGTATATAAGCACTGGCAAATGCTTACCTTTCAGGGGTGACTAATGTATGCATCTTTGCTATTGTTTTTTCATGCATATTCCATGCATTTCACACTCCCAGCATATGCGTAGCCTTGTAGATATAGTAATTGATCCCGGATTCACTGTGTTTTTAAAGGGTTCTCAGACATATAGCCTAAATGTCCATGACTCCTGCAGTTACTTCAACTGTTTATTCAACTTTTATCACTGAGTCTCAGGAGGTATATTTAGTTACAATAAACCACAAAGAATCCTGTTGTGGCAATGCCTCTTACTTATTTCCTGGATTATCATGGCCAGAACATCACTCCAACCTTACTACATAAGGAAGAGTCCACAGAAAAGGCAATATACTCAGTATTATACTAGCTCTTTATTAAAAATGGTTTGGCACATCTCTCATTAAAACTAATATACTGGTACTAACTAATACAGTGCGATTCTCAACCAAGGGGCTGTGGGATCCTTTGAGGGATGTAACCAAATGTAAAGAGAGCAGCACATAAATTCAGACTCATGTTCATCCCTGCCTGAGCATTCCCTTCCCTA
>NW_005841830.1:7290463-7308520 GCF_000455745.1 Alligator sinensis
CTCTGCAAGGAAGTAAGCACAGCAAGAAAAACATTATTTTTTTAAATGTGGAATCACTCAAATCACAAAAGTTACAGAGGAGTGTCCTGAGTTGGAAAAAGGTTGAGAACCACTGATCTAATGAATTGGAGCATGCTGCCATCTTAACATGCAGTTTATGAGGCTAGAAATAGACATCACCCAATAAAGATCAGCTGTGTCACAATATGTCGCAGTACAGCTGATCTGCTTCATGGGCAAAACATAGGTTACCCCTGTCCCACCCTTAATGGCGTGAGGCAATGGTAGGGTTACCATATGGGACCATGGGAAATCTAGGACATTGCCCCCTCTCCCCCAACTCCCCACTCTCTGAAGTCAGCAGTGATGCTGTAGGCAGAGTGGCATGGCACTTTCCTGCCTGCCCAGCACACACCGCTTTGCCTCCACACTGGACTGCATCCTGCACCCCTGCGATTCCCCCACTAGCCCAGTGTATACACCCTCTCACCTGGCACAGGGCCATCCAGCACCCCCTTGGCTCCTGTTTGGTGTCCCTGGAAGGAGGTTCGGATTGGCAGGCAGGGGATGCCAGGCTCCGTGCAGAACCGGGTGCACAGCAGCCCATGGCCAGCACTGCCAGAACATGACTGCCTCTCCCTGCACCCATCCTACACAGGCAGTGCATGCAAGTACCTCACACGGCAGCAGCTGCAGCTGCCCTCTTTTTTGCTGCTGCTGCAGCCACTGGTTGGCCCAAATCTAGAGACCAGAGCAATCCTCCCAAAAAGCTGGGAGAGGGGGAGGGACCCCACAGGGCAGGGTTTGCAGCCACCCCACCCCCAACCCCCCTGGAACACTCTTCCCCCACCCCATCCTGCCCTGGCCAATCCCCACCAATCTGGGACTTTTGCTTCAATTTTCACTAACTGGCCAGAACAGCCTAAGGAATCTAGGGCTGTCCCAGCCAAACTAGGAAGCATGGTCACTCTAAACAATGAGCGATGTGATCTCCCCACTTTCCACCACTTAGCCAGACCTTTCCCATGCAATCATGGGGTCTTGCTGAGCAGGGAGCCCTGACTTTCCTGCTTATGGAGAGGAACCCCAAGATTCTCGTGAGGAGCCCCCAAACCCCTAGAGCACCTGACCAAGGTGGATGGAGAGTAGGAGCAGCTTAAGCTGCTTGTACTCTCCCACCCAGAGCTAATGGACATCGGCCACAAATAGGTGGCAAAGCCCATTACTACCTTTTGTCATGCCACTGATTTTCCTTTGATGTGTTGTGATAAAGGGTAGTAACGTCTATTTGCTCACCATTTGTGCCACCATAAACATTTTCACAGCAGCACAAATAAGATATCAGGCAACATCTATTTCCCTTAGGTAAGAAACAACAAACAAATTCCAAGAGTTTATCAATTATAGGATTCCTCACAGACATCCTAAAATGGCTGTCTTGTCTTCCTTGACTTTCCATGGTAGCAGTTAAAAGGTTGAGGACTGCTTTCTATGGTACAATCCAGAATGATTGTGAAGCACTAGTATTGGGCACACTAATATTTCAAATACTACACATCTTATCTCAAGGACCTGATATCTCACCAATGACTTCCTGCACAACTCTTAGTAAGTACAAATCTACCTGTGCCTTATTTCTTTAAAATGAGGAAAATAAAGCCTACTTCAGAAAGATGTTAAAATATTAAAATCAAAACATTATATTTATGTCAGTCTTTTTCATATATTGTTTATAAAACTTAAAAGATGAACTTAACACAATGGATTAGATTCTGATCTCGCTTCTACTTCACTTCTGTAAATCTAAAGCAACTCCAAGAACAGCTCACATCTGTACTAGTTCCAGTAAGTGATAATATGCAAGTAGTCCAATCTGAAATAATTAAACCAAATCAAAGCACTAATGAACTATAGCAGTTTTAGTCCCTTACAACTTAGGGGCCATATCTGCACCATGGGCCAGATCCCAGCACAGGTAGGGCGCATCCAGATAAGTTTGTACAGGCATTTCTCCAGGGATAACTAGCAGGGGCACATATTTGTGCCTCTGCTAGTTGTCCCCAGGAAATGCGCCTGCATGTGAGCTCTGGCATGCAGCAAATTGCCCTAGATTGGGTAGAGAAAGCTGGAGCCAGCACCTGAGCTAGTCCCAGCAGACTTACCTGTGGTCTTAGGAATCTCCCAGGGCTCCAGTGCTGGCAATCGAGGAGTACAGAGCCTGGCTGACAGCCAAAGCATGGCCCTGGTCAGCCAGGCTCCAGTTTAGGGTGAAGCACGCTGCTGCCACATACGCCACCCTGCTTTATGTCCACATGCTTTTTTTTTATATTGGGATCTCCTGGTATCTAAATTTGTGGGATGCATGTTTTTCCCTTGTCCCACCCTTAATAGCGTGAGGTGCAAGTGCCTCAAAAGTCTTTCAGGTGCCACAAAATGCATATGCACACTTGTGTGGACATGACCATTCTGTTGTCCAGGCTTAACAAGGATTAAGTATAAAACAGGATGCATACATGTAGGAAGAAGACAAATAATTTTATAAACTAATATAGCCGAAATTAGCACAGTGAACTTATGGGTCTGAAACGTATTCTCAGCCTCATGACTTCACCATGAAAGTGTGGACAAGATGACACTCCTTTGAAGATGAAAATTTAGCAAAGTTTATTAGTTTGCATATTGCGGCAGGGCCATAAAAAATCATTTATATTATTTATCATTATTATAAATCATAATCATAATAATTTATTATTATAAACTTAAACAAGGACCATTGAATTTAATTGCACCAGTAGTCATCAGCATAACACAGGAAACTAGAGCTACTATTGCTTTCAAACGTAACATTTAATAATTAATGAAATTTAGCAATTTCCAGTTTAATTAAAATTAAATGTATGTAAATTCTTTAAGTCCAAATTAACCTAAAATCATGGGAGAAACGGTTACATAAAAAGTGGTATTAATTGCTTATAATGTTATGATTTACGTAAAATATGCTTTACTTTATGTTAGATATTAGAAGCTGAATTTTAAAATGAAGTATTTTAACTGTAAAGTTCTTTTTGTTCATTTTTATTTTTATATTGTTGATTAAATCACATCAAAGCCTTATGAATGTTTTTTTGATGAATCATGCAAAATATTTCAGCACCTACAGACAGATGGACTTGATGATCTCCAGTAATAGGTATTTTCCACCAGTGATTTCTATTAACAATTTGTAACATTTTATAACCATGGTGTGACACTGCAGTGGATATTCTGTATAGCAAGGCACCATCTCACTTCAGAAGATAAAAAGAGAATAGAAAGAAAGGCTCAACCTATCCTGTCATTCTTCCATGTAGCGTGGCTTAGCTGGCAAATACAATTCTGATGATATATTTGTAACTTTCAAAAATCTAATCATGTAATTCTCCAAACAAAAGTATGATATGTCTCCAAGTCAATGGGTAATGCTGTACACAATGTAGAATTTTCTTGAGGGTTAAATTTCTGGATAGGTTTTTAGAAGATAGTTATGGGTAGTTTAGCCTCATGTCACAGCCATTCCTGTTACTGGAGAAAGCCTCAAATAGGGATTTTATGTGCTACCTACCCATGTAACCTTCTGGGTCACGCAGTCAACTGAGTGTCAGATGTCAACTGCTGTATTGGTCCATTACAGGCACTTGAATATAGTGTCTGCCACTTCTGAAAATGCCAGACTTTTCAAACAAAGACTTCAATGTGTTATGAAATTCAGAACTGTAGCATATGTCTAACATTTTCATTCTATGAACATTTTCACACACAAGGACTTTTTTTATTTTTTTTTTTGCTAATGGTTCCTGACAAGATAGCACTTTGGTTTAGCAACAACTAGTGACATGTACCACACTGAACTACATAATGAGTATATAAGAAGTAGGATTATTTTTTTAATAAACAGCTGAAAAGAATAATTAAACCAAATCTAAAGGCCTTCATTCAAATACACTTATATGAACTTTATATTTAGTTTTAATTATATATCATTTTACAACAAAAAATCTACTGAGACATCATATAGTACTTGACCCCACTTGCTTCTTCATTGACTCCTCTCTCTCGTCTCTATGCTCTACCTCTTCCTGCCAAATGTTCGTGACCAGCAGTTTATTCTCAACCTGTCAGCCATGTTTAGCACCAGGATCTTTTATCCCAAATATCTTCCTCTATTAGATTTTGTGAATCAGCCCTCTCTTAGTTCTTTTCCTATCTTTCTAACTAGCCCTCAGTGTTTGATCTGAAGGATCCTCTTCATCTTTGGTCCCTTCTCGTCTTTTCTCTACTTATCTGTTCAAGACTTGTTAGCCTCTATTCAAACTAAAATCTGAGCTTCAGCAAAACATAAGAAATGTCATTTACTGGGTCAGACCATAGGTTCATCAAGGTAGCGTCCTGCCCCATACAGTAGCAGAGAGTACCAGAGAGGGAGGGTGAACATAGCATGTCTAGGATTTTCCACTCCCTGCTCCTCTTCCATTGCAGCTTCTGGCATTTCTAGAGGCTTAGGAATTGGGACTCGGAAGCTGTACCCCTATTATCTACCCTATTCAGTACTACTGATGGACCTTTCCTCCAAGAATTGGTTCAATCCTGTTTTCAATTGGGTTAAGCTACTGGGCTCCAAAAGTTAATTACTCACTGTGTCAAAAGAACTTTTTTTGTTAAGTTTTAAACCTACTAACCAATAGTTTTATTTTATTTCCCTTGGTTCTAGTGTTGTGAAAGGCAGTAAATAATAAATCCCTATTACTTTCTCTGCAACATTTAATAGTTTGTAAACCTCTTGCATGTTCCCCCTCAGGCATCTCTTGTCTAAGTTGAAAAGTCCTAGCCTATTTAGTCCCTTCTCATATGGAAACTGCTCCACATCCCTGACCATCCTTGTTCTCCTTCTTTGTACCTCCTCTATGTCTTCTATATCCTTTTTGAGGTGTGAAGCTTCTATCTTCAACCTCTCCTTGTCATTATCTAGCTCAACAAGAATGTCCTCTAAACCCTCAGTCACCAACATGGACAATACTTCACCATACTTCCTGTCACTCAACACTCCATGCCTTCTCCTGGAGCCTGGGCATCATTATCATCTGCATGGCCTTTTCTCTAGATTCATATATAAGCTATATGAACAGCTTTATATGAATTATGATATCAGGAAATGGCAAACATGAACAAAAAGTCTCAAAATCCTTGAAGAGGACATTAAAGTATAAAGAAAGCTTTTAGGGAATGGATGCAACAAAAGGATAAATATAATGCCACTAAGTGCAAAATGATGATATAAGACAAATTCTGAGCAATACTTTCCTTCTCTCTGCTCCTATCAAAGCTGGAATTAAAAAAAAAAAATCTATGGCTATGCTGTAATCAAGATTATTGACTCACATGGTATCCAGCGCAAACTTTCCTAGAATTTTTTCTTAACCCACCAATTAAAATCCCGTTAGTAATATATTGTTAAAAAAAATCAGAACAAACGTCTTTGTTAGATATAAATACCATAAGATAAGAAATCAAAGAGAATATTTCATGGCATGAAAACCGCAAGTAGTACATGAACAGAATGCAGTATGAGTATCTAGAATCATCTAGGAATATCAAATATTATTTTAGCCAGATTTTCCATACCTATATCAGAAATGTAAGCGGTAAAACTTTTAGGTTTTTCTCTTTTTTTTTAAAGCAATACACAGTCTCCTCTGCACACAACACAGGCCACAAAGTTGGCAATGAAGTAGGAAATATGCTATTTATTTATTTATTTATTTATTTGATGCTGTGACAATCAACTGGCCAGGGCATATGCCAGGGGTTGCAGTGATGCAGCTGCACCCCTCTGATTCCGAAGGGCAGGGGAGTTAACCCTGGCAGAACAGGGACCCACACATAAGTTTAGAGAAGCAAAAGGGGCTATGTGGAAGAAGTCATAGAGGTGATTGTGTTTGAAGCTGAAAAACAGTTGACACGGTTGGAAATTGGCAGAACAGAAAAGACGGAGGTCAGTGTGAATAAGGAACATAAGTAGGGAGAGGCAGGCATAAGCAAAGCTTTGAAGCTGGTGATAGGAAGCTAACATCTGATGCAATAGCATGTGGGAAATCTGTGGACAACTTCAAAGAGAAAAATCATGAGTTAGAAATCTATGGGCAAGGAAACTGAACTGTGAAGGCATTTGGGGAAATGGATGCATTTGGGAGGACAGAAAGTAAGAAGGTAAAGAAAACAAGTCAGAACACAGTAGAAGCATGAACCAGCAGGATTTAGATGCAGCCTGGATATAAGGTGTAAAAGAGAAAGAGAAAAGTCTCCTTGTGAAACAGCATTAGAGAAGCAGATGGTCATGCACAATTCACTAGAACAAGCAGGAAAAGCCACCATACAATCAATTAGATTAAGCAGATTGTGGCACAGTAAAAGCACAAGCTTCTGATACAGGAAACAAATCAACATTTTAATAAAATATTCTCCCAGTGTTTCTATTTGCAAAAGAAATCAAGGAAATAAATAGTATGATGGGAGCAAAAAATTGCATAAATGAGAAGAAAATACTGATATGTAGCAGCTGTAAATACATGGGGACAAAGTACCTTATTTTCTCCAAAAGTTGACATATAAAGAATGTACAGAGCAGCAAAAACAAAACTCCAGTGTATTTCAACATGATGAAGACAATGCAAATTTCAATCTCCACCAGGAACTGCTTTCTGGGAAAATCTGCAGTCTATGAGCAGGACCCAGAGCTCAATAAACCCAATACTGAGGCTTTCATTAATTTCAAGAGATAGAACCTGTCTAATCAGGGAGTGGGAGAAGGCAGGGACTATTAAAATGAGTTTAGACAGAAATCTGTAAACAGGCAGCCTCACCCACAGTGACTGCACCTGTTTTGCCAGAAACAAAGTAGGACTCAATGAATGACTGATGAGTTTATATCACCAAGATAGTTTTTATAACTACAAAGTAAGAAAAGACCAACTGAACAAATGTGGTAGGTTTGAAGATCATGATTGATGGCACCTTACCATTATAAAGAGATGTTGGACTGTGATGGCCTCCATCTTGACTGACACTCCAGGGACTGAACCAGCAACTCCAAAATGAAAATGTGAGCTGCTACAGTCAAGGCTCTCTAGTTTCAGCTTTAACAGACTCATACTGCCTGCAGACTGGACAAAGTGGAAGACTTATAATTTGCAATTCCAATAGCATATATATATATAGCATATATATAAACCTCTGGTAGCAAGATTGTAGGAGCAGAGACTCCCTATGTTTTTCTACAACATGAAGGGTAAAGGAGCCCTGATCCCAATGATATTTATTAATAATAGTGGATTGCATAAAATAAGTACAGCGTATGATACTCTATCATACAGAGGCAAATCACCATTCATAGTAATGCAGAGGAACTACTTGGGCTCATAGGAAATGGCTGGTGACGGTGTCTTAAAACATCCTATCTAAGATACTGTGGTGCTGAGAAAGCACCTGCTTTTATTCTCAAACATTGCAGAAATCAATTTTAGGAAGGTGCAACAAGTCTATTATAGAACTTTAAATGATTATCCTCGCAGTCACCATCTCAGTATCTGAAAAAGGCAACCACCACTACAGAACATAAATGAACTTTACCTTTACTCAGTGGTGTTTGGTAAAAGATTCTTAAAGAGGTTTCCTCCAAAAAGTGCAGGAAGGTGAAACAAAGTCTATTGTGAAATGCCCAAGGACATGGACATAGAAAAATTGACACATGACTGGAGAGTGAGATTTTCCATTCATTGTCCCTAATATCTAGCTATAGTGTAGAAAAAGTAGGTGAAAAGAGTGGGTGACGTGCCAGATGCAGGAGAAAAGCTTATTTCTTCTTCACACATTGGAGAAATTGTTCAAGAACATTTTGTGCATTTGTGTGAAAAAGCAACTGCTGTAATACTGCCAAGATCAGTGACACCTGTCTCTAGTGGGTTATGGAATAGAGAAAATCCCACACAATTTACTGATTCGTTTTGATGCACTGGCTGGGGGAGTAGTTAGCTGATTGCACGATTTCACAATGATTACACACTTAATTCATACAACACAATTTTATTTTAAAATTCTTTGCTATGTATATATAACACTGCTTAGCTTTAAGAAACACCACAAACATTAAAAACACAATAATTACATGTATCAGAAACAATGCTCCAAATGCACTTCCTTCCCAAACAATGCTATAAGAATTAGTGTTACAAAAACAACTACAATTACAACTAAAAGTTAAATTTGAATCAATACTATTATTTTTCATAATATACTTATAATCCTAGAATTCCGAGAAGCCAAATACCAAAATATTGTTTCATTCCTCAGTAGTACAATTTAATGGGTTGGCCTCAGTAGTACGGTTCAATGGGCTCGCCTCAGCAATACAATTCAATAGGCTGGCCTCAGCAATACGATTCAATGAGCTGGGCTCAGCAGTGATAGGACTAAGTCCCCTTCCTTCAGTCCCTTTCGGGCGCTCCGCGGCTTCAGCATGAACTAAGAGATTTGTGTTCACGGAGAGGTTGGGCCCGGTGATAAATCTGGTTCGGGCTACACTTGCGATTCTTCCTTCGTTGTTCTGCAAGTGAAGTCACCTCCAAATTGGGACAGTAAGTTACAGGTTTTTATTGAGTGAGCTGCTGTCAGTGGGGCTCCTCCTACTCAACTTGTCACAACTCCCAAATTTGGGCTTGGATCTTACTCAACAGATTCTTTTGAAATTACCTTTGTTGAGCATTTTAAATTACTCTTGGGGAGACTTCTTCCATATCACTGTAAATACCTTTTTTTTTACCAGTCTGGTTAAAAGGCCCTAGGCTTTGATGTCTCGGAACTCAGGATATTTGCTTTCTTTGTAAAAGACTTCTAAAGATACAATTTAAATTAAGGCTTTAAGTGAAGTCAGGACATTTTTCACGTAGTCCCAAAACAATGAACTAGATAAGGAGATAAATCCTATCTTCTTCCTGAAACTGGCTAAAGGGCAACCTTTACAAACATTCAAACTATTTCATTCAATATGACAACACCTATGGTAATCTTCTCTTTAGGAACTAGTCACATACGATACAGGTGCCTGAGGACAGATATAACTTATGCACCCAATTTTTAAAAGAAATCACAAAAGAGAATGTATGTAATGCTACTTTGAGCCAGTTCCATCCCCTTTCAAATACATACCCTTGTCTATCTCCTTGTTAAGGAGGGTTCCTGCCACTAAATGTAAATACCATGTCATATTTCCTTTAAATAATATAAAAATTCCCGAGATACATCTGGAGTAAGAGGAAACAGAGTGAAAGTCTTTAAAAACGGATTTGTAACATGGTCAGCCTCCCAGTGTACTGCATCAACCTCAGAGAAAATTAAATGAGGAAAACATTACTACAGCCCAGGGACACTTCTTCCTAAATTTTGTGATTACATTTTAAGTGCTCTTTGTCACAGATATCATAAACTGATTAAATCATTTCATGCCTGACCCCTACTGACTATGCTAAGTGAAAAGAGAGGGCTATTAATAACTACCCATTTCTGACAGCTGCCCAGGGGCAATGTAGCCTTTTGCAGCAATAAAATGACTCCCCAGCTCACTTACTGAATGCTAAATATTGATTCATATTATGACTGTTGTCAAACACAGAGTGCAGTTCTGAAGATCCGTAGTGGCAGGTCATCAGGAATAGCATTAGCAAATGTCAGGTCAGGAATCAAAGGCCTGCTGGACTCTTTAGGGATGAGATTTATCGATTCCATAAGACATGAAACAGATCAACTACTTGTGATGATGGAAACAGCCATGGCAGAATGAGGCTGAACCTAGCAGGATGTATACCACAAAAGGGAAGCGTCATACAACAGCATTCACCATCGTAAATAAATTTTAAAGGTTGGGAAGTTGAGTACAAGACACCTGCCGTTGCAGGCCAGCAAAAGATCTTTTTCAGGTTACATGTCAGGCTTTAAGCGTTCAGTTGGCCAAAGTCATGTATCTAGCTTGTCACTGTCTCTGATCCTAAGGGATTCCATTTAAATTATTACTGCTGCTGCACAGGTCAGATGAGAAACTAATGAACATTATAGCCAAAAGCTAACAATCTATATATTAGCAACTTATAAAAGATCTAAGCCAAATTATACCTTGTGGAAAAGACACAAAAGTAATATAATGTTTAATTAACAGAAACATGTCTTGAAATTTTTCCCCCACAATGATTTTATTTATTTCATGAAGACACTATTAGCATTTTTATTTTCTAAAAGACAATACATTTTCATTCAAACCACATTTTTTAATTTACTTTGCACTAGGAAAAAAAACTGGTATTAAGAGCTGTTTCACTGTCTGTTAAAAGATCACTTTGGAATGCCACAAATAAGTTGGAGAGAGAAAATGAACAAGGGCTACAGGTTAAATTAAAGATTGATATTTCTCTCTCATCCTATTATCAGACCTTTCGTGAAATGTTAGCACTAGATAATGGTTACCAGCAGTTTAAACCTCATGCTGTGTTTTTAGCAGCAAGCCTCACTCAAGTGGGAAACAATGACATCTCCACACACACAGTAACCAGATAAGGAAGCAGTACATCCTTAGGCAATCCCACTAAAGAGTGAAAGAAATTCAAATTCTAATGTTCCTGTTGCACTTCAGAAACAATGATCTGGACTAATAAATTAATTAAAATACATTAAACTCTAACAATACTGACACTCACTTTTTATTTTCTAACTATAATTCATCCAGTTTAATAATACTTAAGTCAAGCAGTTAAACCATTCGGTGTTTTTTTTAAATTGCAATATTCTAAACCTTTCTCTAATAATCAAAAAATCAACTTCAAGCTCTGCTTTACAGGAATTTTCCTGTATCTTTGTTCTTCCTTTTGCCTTTTGATAGAAATGCTCAGGTTACTATTTAAAATAAATATTTTGTTAAAACTTCTGTTTGGATTTTATTATTATATATTAATTCTATAAAAGTAGCATCCAACAGATGTGATAACAATTTCAATAAAAGATTATAACTATGTGCGACAGGCTTGATAAATAAATAGTAAAAAAATAATACTATGATGGTCTACAAAAAATAAGCATTCTAGCAACAGAAGTTACACATAAACTGGTTTAAGTGATCCAGAAACTGGTTTAAACCCATAAGAGAACAGTAGTTCAGTGCACATAAACCAGTTTCAAAATGGCTGAAACTGGTTTGAAATAAACCTGGTTGAATGTAGTTTCAGACTTAACTGATTTGCTTTATAAAACTTCTGTCCCAGACCCCTTCCTGGTTCAAGTTAAATCACACTCCCCCAGCATCCCAGCATGCTTTTCAGCCCTGTGCTGTGCTGTGCAGTCTGTTCCAGAGAGCAGGACTGGTCCTGCCCCTCTGCTCCCTTACTGGAGCAGTGAGGGCTGCCTGACAAGGGGGGGGACAGCAAGCCCAGCTGGGGATGCAGCCCAATCTACAGAGGGGGACTTCCCCCCACCCCAGGCAAACCCCGGCTGGGGTCTGGGACCAGGAAGGGGGGTTAAACACCTTTTCCCCCAGCTCAAACTTACTGCTAGCTGCGACTTTGGACTACAGATTCCAGAGGCACCTGGAAGCAGGAAGAGGATGTGATAAGCAACCCTGCAGTAATTCTGCAACTGTGGACTGCAAATTCCAGAGACCTCAGGGGCAGCAGGAAGAGGATGTGAACACACAGCCAGAGAGTCGTGCTCTAGCACCCCCCTGGATTCTGACCTGAGCCACTGCAGGCATGTGGCTGCATTTGCTAAATCAAAGGTAAATGTCTGTTCACTTGTTTCAGTTTAATCTGTGTAGTTTAGACTAACCTGCAAAGACTGAATCGATTCAGCCTCAGGCTTTTTGACTGTCTGTACCGAGCCCTAATGCCACAGGGTGCATCTGCATGCACAGTAGCGGAATAATACTGTACAGTAGTGTATCACAGCACCAAAAGTGCTAATATGCTACTGCACAGTATTATTAAACTACTACTTAGTTACATTGCTAAACTCTGGTTACTGCGCATTTACTTAATACTTCATTATACTTGTATAATACAAGGATTAAATAAATGCACAGTAACTACTGCACAGTAGCATCTTGTGTAGACGTGCCTACAGATTGCCATACAACGCACACATTGCCATACTGAGTATTAAGAGTTTGCCTGAGTATAGACAAGCTCTCTGCCTTGAGCAGTTTAAAATCCAAACTCGACTGACAAAGTTAACAATTAAAATTATATGGAAAACTGGCTTTACTGAAATCAAAGGGAGTTTTGCCACTGATGTCAATAAGGCCAAGATTCTACTTTTTGTGTCCTAAGATTCCACTTACAATAAATTCAGCAGTTTTTAATGAAAAGATTCTACAATAAAAGCATTAGCATTGATTTCTCACTAAAAACCTAAATACAGGGAAGGGAAAAGTCCCATGGTATTCTTTTCATAAGGTATACCTCTTAATTGAAAAGTTTTCCATCAAGGAAGCTGCTATAATGGAGAGAGCCTGTTTCTCCAAAAGATAATGAATGTTCTGGGGTACCACAGTGCTGGGCATAGGACTATATGAACAAAGCAAAATAATAATGGTTACTACTTAAGCAGTGCAGTAAATTGCAGAAATTCTGGTAACTGGGAATGAGTTAAACCAGTTAAGTAAATACATTTAATAGCGTTTATATAAACATGAAATCCTAGTTATTGGCCAGTTCTCAAAATGTTCAAAGGAAATGACAGAGGTAATATGTGGGGAATTATTTTCATTCTTAAACTTTATTTAACATGTTAGTTGTATCAGTAAAGACTTACTAGATCTTCTCCTTCCACTTCTCCCCCAACTGCTCCCCTCACCCTAAAAGGTCTCTTCACTTAATTGATAAAAATAATTATTCAGAATGATAAGACAATCCAGCTTTTGGGTATCCAAATTGCTAGGATTTTAGCATACAAGTCATGCCATCACAAAGGTAATATAAGTTAAATAAAGGTAAATGATTATGTAGTGGCACCATATCCAATAGGAACTGCTACAAAAATAAAGATTTTCAGCAATAATTTACTATATGCAAGAATACAGAAATAAAGGCAGGGGGGAGTAGCCCTGTGCCTCATGCAGTGCGCGGTGGGGGGGAGAAGAGAAGATTAGACCCAGGCCTGGCACAGCGGGGGGAGGGGAAGGGAGGTGCGGGCCCAGGCCTGACCTGATGGGGGGAGGAGAGGGAGGAGCAGGCCTGGGCCCCATGCGGGTAGGAGGGTAGAAGTAGGGCTGAACCCCAAATGGCAGGGGCAGGGAATGGGGGAGAATGGACCCAGACAAAGGGGGGACGGACATGGGACTTCATTCCCACTGTCCATCCCCTCCCCCCTCGTCACTCTTAACCAGCAATTTGCTAGTATTTTCCATAATGAACTTTCCACACTGTGAATAAGTTACCAGGAAAAGAGAATTTGGAAAATGCCAGCCTAGTCCAGAGGAAAGAATGGGGGAGAAGTACTAGGGAGCACCATGATACAGTCTAATGTTGAACAGACTCAAAATTAAGCGTTAAGATTCAGGTCATCAAACTGAAATAGTTCAGTTTGGGAATTGCAAAACAATTTATTTTGGTCAGACACGTTTAAACAAAATGTTACAACATTTCTAAATAAAATGTTTGAGGGATTTTTTTCTCTTTATTACAAATTTTCCTATTACGATTGCTAATCCCAATTCAAGATAGAAATAAATGCTGAAATATCAACATTTCTCATAGAACAGACATTATATAATACTGTATTTATGCAAAACCAAGTTTTTTCCTCCCACAATCAAAATGGGGGGAGAAAAGCCTGTTTTTGTATTTGAGTACAAGTTGGGGTAGGCAGCTGCTGTAGCCCCCAGCTCTGAGCCCAGGGCAATGCCAGAGCTGAGCCACCACTTGTCCTGGGCTGGGATGGCTTGTGCTGCTTCTTTCTAATGAGGAATCTTCAATCAAGCTCCCAATTGCATTGGTTTTGGTTCTTGGTTTGTTTGTTTGTGTGTTTGTTTGTTTGTTTTACATAGAGGTCTATTTTTTATGGACTTTAAAGGCAAGTGTTTTTAGCCTTTTTTTAATAGACTGTCTGTAAATTTACTTACAGCTGGCAACCCTGCCCACCAATTCCACTCATATTTAAATATACCACAAGCAACCAAAAGAAGGAGCTTTCCAGCCCACCTCCCCCACTTTGTTTTTTGAGGAAGGTTTTGAAGGATTGGGGAAAGTATGAATACAACAGGACAGCAGATTTTCACAATTATAGATGACCCTTTCCACACTACAAAAATGATATGTAACACTCAGGCCTGTACTTTTGTTTAGGCACCCTACAACCCCCACCAACTGTACCTTGCCTCTTATTGGTCCCCAACTACCCTGCAGTATTTTACTTGAGGAATAGGGAAATAAATTATAGGTCTCAGAATCCTCAAGTAGCTTCAGCAGACTTCATATTATTTGTAGGCCATCAAATCTAATCCTCCATACTTGTCAACCCAGTTAAGAATATGTCTGTATATGCTCAGTCTAACTTTAAACCAGCTAACTTAGGCACTGCTAGCACTGTAAAAGTTTCCTGAAAACAAAACGTACCTGAGAAGTTCAGTAAATACTCTACTGGACTAGTTACCCTGCACTGAAGACATTTAGTGAGTACAGCATTCAAGTCCCCTGATAAAGGACAGTTTGCTACACCATATATTTCAGAAGCAAGAACTTGGGTCTGCTCTGAACGAGTATAGACGAAGGAGAAAAAAATCCAGATCCTAAATCACCTATATTCCATACAATGTTCCTTGTTTTTTAAACAAGCTCAAATGTCTTATTCAAGAGTCTAAGCTTTCAGGTTCTATGCAGTGTGTGCCTTGTCTTCACATGCAGGAAATGGTACTTGCATCCTGTGAATTATTTGCAAAGCAAGAGTTTGGCAAAACCATATCTTAAAGTAAAGTGAATATTTCAGAGGAAGTACAGAAACACTGTCCTAAGAAACACAGTATCATTGTGAAAAAACTGAAACTAGAGGCTTAGAGAACTGGCAACTACTTAGTATACTCATTATCTTGATTATGCCAATAAAAACCAGTAAGAGGATAATCAAAAAAGGTTAGATTTAAAAGTTGCTAACCAATATTACCAACACTTCTACTCTGAACAGTATATTCTTATCCTGATATACAAAAGCTCCTGAATTTTCAGAGTTAGAATCACAGAATCATAGAATCACAGGACTTGATGGGACCTGTGAGATCATCAAGTCTGGTCCCCTGCCATGGGCAGGAGATTACTGGGCTCAAACGAGCTCAACGAGGTGCTTGTCCAGCCTCATCTTTAACAACTCCAAGGATGGCATCTACACCACCTCTGCTGGGAGCATGTTCCAGATCTAGTTACCCTTACAGAAAAGAAGTTTCTCCTTACGTCCGGCCTAAATTTTTCCTCGATTAGCTTGTGCCCATTGGTCCCCATCCTCCCAGGGGGTGCCTTCCTGAAGAACTACTCCCCTAGTTCTAAGACCCACACCATTCTGAGCCCTACTGGAGAGAAATAAAAATGAATGAGGCACTTTGAGTACATCATAGTCCTGACACTACTGATAGAATCCATGTAAAGCCCCAATCTAGCAAAGCATTAATTATTTTAATGGGACTATTCAGGTTTAGTTATCCATCTCAGTCTGTTCAACCTATGCCTTGTATTTGCTATTTAGAATAAATAATATGATCAATGCTTTTATAATGTTTGAAAATATACCAGTTAAGCATTATGCCCATGCTAATTATTAAATTAATTAATGTAAATGTCTATAAAGAAACTACATATTAATACAAGAAGAGGCATCTACTATATGTGCTGACACTAAAAGAGGGGCTTAAAATGTGCAGTATAATGGTTTTAATTGTTTTTCCTATAATAGATCATTCATAAACAAGTATTTTGGACTTCTATACGCAATTTTTTTGATAAGAGCTATTTTTACGTCAGAGGTATTCTGCTTCAATTTCTCTGTCGTTTTTTATATTTTTATATTGTGTGAATATGCAGGAAGTCATGCAATCTACTCTGGCATATTCTTTGTCACTGGTTCATGCATTTTCCAGATTCTCAGACATGTTTATATTGCATACATCTCAGAGAAGAAATAGATCCAAACCATTTTTCCTTCTGAGTGGTTCTAAGAATGTGGTGAGTTAAATTACATGGGCTGAATTTTGACATGAAAATGTAGTTGTAAAGCTTTAATTCATACATTACAGTTAAAAATGAAATATGACCAAAGTTTAAAAAGGGAGGCATTCCATTCAGCAACCTATTACTTACTGCTGAACTGATTAAATAGATCAAAAATAAAAACAGCAAATTCAGTAAAAAGAGAAGTATTCCTTAATTGTTCTACAAAATGAGAAGCATCTTTTGCTTGTTTTATCCTGATAACAAGCAAAATGCATAGTTATTTGGTCTACTGTTTTAATCATACCAGTATATGTAGTTAGCGTATTGCATGCAAACACAAACATTTAAAAAATATAAATATGTTAAATGTATAATAGTAATAAAGTCAGGTATCCAGGTTGTAGCCGTATTGGTCCAGAGGAAAAGGGCAATCAGGACTTGTAGTAGAGATGATATCTTTTATTAGACCAACAGTAAAGGAATAATAATAGGAATAAACATGCATGATCCGGGGGACAACAGGGCAGACATGATCCGGGGACAACAGGGGACAACAGGGCAGACCCTACAGTGAGAGACTGCGGGACCTGAACCTATTCAGCCTCCACAAGAGAAGGCTGAGGGGGGACCTGGTGACCGTCTATAAACTCACTAGGGGGAACCAGAAGGGTTTGGGGGAGACGCTGTTTCCCCTAGCCCCCGCTGGCATAACAAGGAGTAATGGGCACAAGTTGATGGAGAGGAGGTACAGATTGGACATCCGAAAAAACTACTTCACAGTTAGGGTGGCTAGGAGCTGGAACCAACTTCCAAGGGAGGTGGTGCTGGCCCCTACCCTGGGGGTCTTTAAGAAGAGGCTGGATGCCTACCTGGCTGGACTCATTTGAGTCCCGTTTTTGTTTTTAGGGTTTTTTGTTGTTCTCCCGCCCTGGCGGGGGGTCGGGCTGGAAGATCTATTAGGTCCCTTCCGACCCTAAAACTATGAAACTATGAAACAATAATAGGAATAAACAACAACAATAGAAATAAAGACATTTTGAATGCAAAACTTGGAGAGTTTGATATTGCTAGACTATGTCTAGGGATATAGAGATTCTAATTTCAAAATATTGACTGTCTGTGTTCAAATGCTTTTTCATTTGCGTCATGCATAATAACTATTTTAGAGGGGGAAAAAGACTACAACAATGTTAATCTTCTCAGTTAAACAATATTCTCTTATTAACACTTTAAAAGATAAAAACAAAATTTAGCAAGTCTTTGCACACACAAAAAGGTACCAATAAGCATAACATGTCAACAATTTAATTAAACATTGCATAACCAACTTAAAGTTACGTAGCGTTAAATTTTATTTTTATAGTATCATGTTCATTATTGATATGCTACACAACAGATAGTACCGTCTGAATTTTTCTTTGTTTATTAACAAGCCCTTGTAATTAACTTCCTTTTAAATCATAAGTATGATACTATTTTAATTTCCCTCACATTCCCTACCCTATCATTTGAAATCACATTAAGCTGACTTTTAGCAGGCCACCTGGTGTAATTCTATGACATTGAAGTGAGCTGTTCTGGTATGCAAGAAACACTGACAGTCTTCTGTGCTGAAATCCATTTCTCTAACTGATGACAGAACTGAGGGAAATTAATTTTTGCTATTCATAAATACCTGACAGGTTTAATGTAAATGTTTTGAAAAAGACCTCAGCATATGCTGCACATATATTATATATGCAGCAGTGCACTGGAATACTGTATTTGCAGCCCATTCAATTTCTAGATCACTCCT
>NW_005841830.1:7308551-7324631 GCF_000455745.1 Alligator sinensis
AAATTTTTCAAATTATTCATGTATTGCTATTTTCCCTGTACACATATAAAAAACAGCATAAGTCCCATGAAACCTCTCAGTCACTAGAGAAATAGTTTGTCCCTGAGGACAATTTGATACAAATGCTATGAAGAAACATGTACAGTAACTTGCCTGATAAATCAATGAGGAACGAATTGCCCATGCTGATGTGACCAGAGATTAAAGGGAATTCTATCACAGATCTTTATGAACAAGTCGTGTGGTACAACTAAGAATACCTGCCATTTCCAATGCCACATTATGTTTATTTGTCAAACACGGGCAGAACTTTATTCTGCAAAAGTGCCTACATGTTGTAAGGCCCTAGCTGGTCTCAATTCTTCAATAACCTAAACAACCAGTTCAATACATTTTGAAATTTATTGTTATTATATTATGTTCACATCTATAAGATGGCTGCATGATCAACTTTAAAAGCATGCTTTGAGTTAAAATACATTCTTTATCATTAGATACGGTCAATGAATGCAACCTACATACAATAGCACTATGGCTTAGTACAGGTGTTCAAGAAGCCTGAGGCAGAAGCGCTCTAACTTTCAACTTACTCTAAGTGCCCAAGGTTAGGTCAGGAGCAAGCAGAACACGTTAGCCCTTGGGCTGCTAAAGACTCCCGAGCAGAACTGAACTGCTGAGCCACCTGACTGGCTGGCTGGGACATCAAAGCCACCCACATGGACCTGATGTAGCGGTGGCTCATTGTAGACACAAGCCATCAGCTGGCTATCCCACACATGCCTACCCAGCGCACCCTGCACCCTCCAAGTGTGTGTGTATGCCCCATACGCCTAGGTTGTGTGTGTGTGTGTGTGTGTGTGTGTGTGTGTGTGTCCCAGATGCCGAGTTCCGTGTGTGCATGTGTGTACATGTTTGCATGTCCCAGATGCCAGGGGTCTGTGTGTGTGTGTGTGTGTGTGTATGTGTACATCCTGAACACCTAGGTTCTGCGTGTGTATGTCTGCATGCTTTGGATGGCTAGGTTCTGTGTGTGTGTCCCTGACACTTAGGCTGAGGGGAAGGGGGGATCCAGGCTGGGGGGGGGAGGGGAGGGTGTCCTACACACCTAGGTTCTGTTTGTGTGCACATGTACCTGCGTATGTATGTGTGCACATGTGAGCATGTGCCCTGGATGCCTGGGTTCTGTGGGAGGGGCTTGGGGGGTGTCTGCAGGCCTCAGACAGCTGGGTTGTGTGCGTGTGTGCGCATGTATGTGTGTGTCCTGGAGGCCTGAGTTCCATGAGTGTATGTGTGTGCACGCACTGAACCCAGGCATCCAGGACATGTACACACAAAGAAACCAGGTGTCCAGGGCAAAACTGGGCCACCAACTTTCGCATGGTTGATGAAGACGATGCCCATCTCTTGTGCAAGTCCCCGTTTCCTGGACTGATGAAGAACAGGCACTACACTCCTGAATCTCCAATTTTGTCATTGGTGATGTCATTGCCCCTCCAATCCTCATTGGCGGTCTGGCCTACCCCCTCCTGCCCTGGCTCATGAGGCCTTATGGGGGGCAACTGGATCACTGGAAGTAGCTCTTCAACTACAGACTGGGCCTGGCACTGTGAGCACACACCGGGCAAGGATGGGGGAGAGGGTGAGTACCCACTAATATGTGGTCCTGACCCCACATCGCAGCAGGCTGTCCAGATCCACACAGCTCTGGCTGACTAGCTCATCACCCATATAAATCAAGACCCCCCTGGATGAGTAGGGCTGGAGCCTTTTAGTGCCCATGCCCTGGCACTGGGCCATGGATCTCCTGCCATGAGCCCCTCTGGCCGTAACAGGGGCACCACTGCCTACAACCCAGGCTGCCCTGCATTGTCCCCCTTCCCACCTACCCCACCCACCCACCTCCAGAAGCACACACTGGTGGATGTGGGGAAATGTAGTGCGAGGAAGAGACATGCCTCATTTTAATCAAATGTTGAAGCTGCTAAACCTTTACTATGTTTATTAAACAAAAACTGCAGCATTGCCTGCTCCAGAACTTAGAACCTTCTTAAGTTAACACTGAGAGAGTTGAGAAAGACTCTGGCTGCACCAGGAGGTTATGATGTTGAGGAGGGAGGGGGGTGTGCAACTGCAGGAGCTCAACTTAGCAAATACAAAATCTTGGGGCGGCAGGGGGAATGCAGTGAGTGAAACTGCTGCCCTTCTTTTTAATTAAATGTTGCAGCTGCCAAACTTTGTGTGTGCATAATAAAGAAAAACTGTAGAATGCTGCCCACTCTAGAACATGGACATGAGCCCATGGGGCTGCCTATCTTCGCAGAGGCTGCATCGCTCTTCTGCAGCAGGACCTGGGCCCAGAGTGGCCTGGCCCGGTGGGCTGGTGGACCAGCTCCCCTGCCCCTGCAATCCTGGGTATTCCTGTGCCCCTCAGGGACTTGCTTGGAACCTTTTGGGGGCCCTGCACCTATGCCAACAACCAACAGCAGCTGTGGGTAGTGAGTTGGCCCTGGAAGGCAGGCAGGGTCAATGCCAGGTCTGACAGTGGGTCTTGGGAAACACAGTTTCCCTCCCTTCCTGCACTGCCAATCCCCAGAGCGGACTCTCAGGCATACTGCCCCATGAAGGAGTCCTTGGAGTGGGGCTCTATGCTGGTGGGGGGTGGTAGCCTGCCGCATGACTCCTGCCCAGGAGAGCAACAGTTTCTCTGTGGGAGGCAGCGCTGATGCGGAGGTGTCGTGGCTGGATCCCAAGCTGTCTTTGACCCTGTGCATAAACTCCTTATCCTGGTGCTGTAACTCTCTCAACTCTGTAGCAGTGAGGGTGGCCTCCGTCAGACAACAGGTGACCTGGAAACCCTGTTCTTCAACCATCACAGTTCATTACTGTGCCCAGGTGGCTCATTCAAGTGCCTCAGCAGGGCAGATGCAAGCAGTCACCAACCTGTCCAATCCAACTGTTCAAATCAAGGATCCCCTTTGGTCCTCTCTTGCCTGGTGCCATCTATGCACATGTCTCTGGTTGACCATCCTGGATACATTATTCAGGCTCCACAACCTGGCTTCCTGAGCCCAACTGTGGAGTCTGCAGACAAAGGAGACACTGAAGGACCTCTGGTGAGTCCCCTGTCCAGACCCTCTCCCTCCCAGGGCCAGCAGCTGCTGTGAGGGGGTGGGAACCCCAACACAGACCTACCAATGTTGCCCACCTCTCCCCTCAGAGAGGGGTGGAAACTAGGAAGGCATATGCAAGGGCACAGACAGCATGGCTGACATTATGCATACATCTATGTACATGCAGGGAGAGACTGGGGGGGGGGGTTTGCACACCCATGTGTGTGCATGTGTGGTGCTTATTCATGGCAATGTACATAGAACATCCCTCCTACCACATATACCCCCTCCCTGCCCCTGAAACCCTCCCTCTTGCCCCCACCCCCAAATCCGGCTCCCTGGGACAGCATAGCTAGCACAGTGTCTAGGCAGTGCAGTTCCTTGAATAGCTGTGTTGGACACAGATGGGGAGGGAGTCAAGGAAGCAATTCCCACCCCATCCCCCTACAAGGGCAAGGACCCCCCTCAGGTGATGGGGCTCTAAGTCATGGAGATTTACCACTGTGGCTAAGAACCCCATTAGCTGACACAGGCTACCAGCCATGGGGGTGCTCCAGGAGTCCCCCTGACAGGGAGACCGCAGTTGATGTGGTATCCCAGCCTCAGGGGTGTTTCATATACCCCTGTGGCTGGAAGACTGCAACTGACATGGTGTCCCAGCCATGGGGGTGCTTCATGCACCCATGTGGCTGGGACAATGCACCAGCTGCAGTCTCCTAGCCACGGGGATACATGGGGCACCCCCATGATTGGGAGCCCCGTCAGTTGATGGGAGCCAGAATCAGCTGGGAGCTCCTAGGCTCGGGGTACACGTGCTCCCCCACCAGCTAGGAACTCCAACCAGCTGACAGGTCTCCCTGGCACAGGGGCCCCTGGCCACATGCTCAAATAATGGCGTGATGGGAAGCAGCTACAAAGGTATTACACATATTTTGTGGAATAACTTTACAGGTTATTCCTCTTTTTATCATGCCATTTATTGAATGAACATGCAGCTGGGTAACTGGTTAATCATGCCTTAAGTGTAATGTTTAGATGTGGCCTGAAAGACTAAAATTATCCTAAGGTCCTGACAAAGTAAAATGTATGAATGAATGAATGGATTCCTTAAACAAAGAACAAACAAAACACAATAAAATGACAGCATGTAGACAGATCATTAAAATTAAAGAATGACAAATCATTTAAGGAATATATAAATGAAACTGTTGCACCTCTATTTAATTGTGTCAACGGTGTTCTATTCAATCCGTACAACAGGTGTGAAAGATTATATCTTGTTGTTTTTAGTTGGTTAAAGTATTATCTCTCACAGACTTACAGATGATGTACTTCAATAGAAATTATTGAAAAATTCTCAGTTTTCTATCCTGTAGATCCTACCTACCAATTATTTTAACTACATTTAATATAACTAGTCAACATGGGCACTGTTCCGAATCACACTGGCTTAGAACATAAATATTCAGGAAAAAAAATATCAGTTCACTGACTTTGATTATTCACAATTTATACATGTTTGACTATGGTGACACTGTTCCAATACCTACTCTGAATAAGAATGCACTGAATGTGAAAGAGATGCTTGGAAAAAAGATCTAGGGGTTATCAACAACAAATTATGATGGCAAAGTCCATGTAGTTTGGGACTACACATACAGAAGCATCACAGAAAAGAGAATAATCTAATTCAGGGGCTGGCAGCCTTTTGCCAGTTCTGGCTGAAGTCTGTGACTTGGCTGTGGCTGAGAGCCATTCCTCTACCCCTTGCCACCATCCCATCAAGCACCTACCTACCTACACTAACTTTGATTCACTGTCTCTGCACGTTCCTCATTGGAGATTCCCAATCCCTCTGCAACAAGGGAAGTACAGATGTTGCCTCCCTTCTATAGCAAGGGATGTACAGATGCTGAAGAGCAGCAGGTTTCACAATGGAGGGGTGCTCTGCAGAAGGGACGGGTTGCATGGTACAGTTCCATGTCACCAATCCCCAATGCAGGAATAAACCTCTATGGGCTAGACTGGAGCTCTTTATAAGATGGATCCAGACTGCAGACCATAGGTAGCTGAATCCTAATTTATGTGCAGTAATGGTAAGAGAGGTACCTCGGGTATTAAGAAATCTTCTAAAATTGAATATAATAAAATATCTATAAACTGACAGGATTTCATACAAAACCTAGAACTATTATTAATTGGCTAGAAAAAGTGATTTATGGTAAAAGACCTAAACTCCCTATGAGTGAAATCCTGGATGTACTAGAGTTAATGGGAAAACTGCCATTGATTTCCACGAGGACAGAATTTCACTGTATTTCTTAAAGTTTACCTAAATAATGATTAACTATGAAATATAACCCTCCAGCAATATTTGAAATGTGTAAACAGAGGAAAGAGTAAAGGTGATCAGCACAGTCTACACAGTATTATGAATAGGGACTGGGATGAATAAAGAAAGAATATTTAGACTGAATATAAAGAAAAAAATCGTATAAGCGAAGCCAATTATAACACTAAATGGTTTCTCAAAGAATATCCATTGCATGAGATATTTAAAACTAGAGAATACTATGCCCTCTAAATAATATACTGTTGAAAACAATCCCAGAATGGCAGAGAGATGGACAAGACTTTTCCTTTCTCTGATGACTACATCTGGATTATTCTGAATGCTTTTCCACCTAAGCATGGAAAGGTATAAAATACTCCAGTACTTGTATTTGTGTTTGCACTTTGTGGGCATATTCTACCAGAAGGGTAAACACCTCTAGAACTGGAGAGGTGCTTATCCTACTACAAAACTGTTCTTTTACATTTAAATTATCATATAAAACAATTTATATTTATGTTAAGTGGGCTGAAATACAGTTTTAGTTTAAGGTTTGGGGAGAAAATAACATAGCTTTCTTTCATGTGCAATTTATAGCCATATTTTCAAGAAGAGATAAATCATTGTCATTTTACTGAGTCTCTGGTAGTTTTTGTGATGTTTGCAATTGGTTGTCAGTCATTGAAAGTCTGAAGACAGGACAGTTTCTAGCGATAATACTCTGTGTGAGTGGATTAATAGAGGCTTGTGTCACACAGAATGCACTTTGATTTACCCAAAGCCAAATGCCATTTTATGACAATTTTGTTCTACTTACCAATTGCTTGAGAGAAAACACAACTACAATAAAAATATATTGATATACAATTTTTTGTAGAAATTTAACTGCTTCACTTGGAAAAATATAAAAAGCTATCTCCTTCTGTTTTAATATTTATATCTGACAGGACAGGTTCTGTAGTGTGATATAGCTGCTTCATGCCACACAGCCTCAAAACTGCTTAATCAGTCTACTGAGGATCAATTCAAAACAAAGAAGAATACTCACTGGCTAGAACTACAGAACCCATGCTTTTAGAGCAGTGTCATGTTGATGGCCACAGATGAAACAATGTGCCCAAGATTTCTCTGCTTTACACAACTCCTCAAATGTTGTTTCAGCCCCTTATGGGCATTTACTGGTGCCCTAAATTCAAACAGCCTTCTGGCTACTCTAATGACACATCCCCCTACCTTGAAAGGCCATACAAGAATAAGGATGATAAGCATTAATTTTAAGCTACTTTTTTAAACACATGCATCTGGGCCAGATCAGTTTCACTAGAAACACTTGGCCCAAAGTGCTTAATTTAAAAAGTATTTTTTTTATTACCACATCATTACTTTTTCACTTACTCCTACGTCTTAAGATGATCAAAGAGCTCTGAAACCACCAGCAAGGTGAGGTTATTACACCTATTTCACAGGAAAGAGAACCAAATAACAAAGACATTAACTGGCTTGCCAAAAACACAAAAGCAATGAAGTGGAGAACCACTGAACAGAATCCAAAAGTCACCTGCTGTAATAAGCTTCCACAACTCTATTTTAAACAAGGCATATGACACTAACTAGGATGTCCAGAAGGAAAGTTACCAAGGTTAATTTTATGCAATTAGGGCTGCCATACCAGGAAACAATAAATCAGAAAAACTAGGACAGCTCTAAAAATTCAGAACAAATATACATTTCCCTTTTAATATAGAAATAAAAACAGAAGTTTCTAAATTTTCTCCTTGTACATAAAACTTTCCAACAGCTCATGGTGAATTGCTGATTTGTTCACCTAAAATGGAATTTTCTTACCATATCAAATGTTATTGACTATTTTTCAGCTTACACTGACTAACATGAATGTTAAATAGGACACTAAACTAGGAGATAATAGCTAAATAAGAAAAGATCAAATGCAACTGAAAACAAATATAGAAACAGCTCATGTTTTCTTATGTGTCTTTAAATATACACTTTATTGGCATCCCTTTTCATTTGAAAGAGGGGCCTGCAACTTCAAAGAAAAGTGAAGAAACTATGAGGGGCATGTATAGATATATCAGATATATATCAGATAAGGTATCACAATTGAACATGTTTGAACATTTGACCAGTGAGGTTAACATCTATTGTTCCTCAGGACTGCAAAGCTTTAGTACCTTTTAAACTTTTATTACAACTCAACTGATACATTGTAAGGGCTTATTAAGAACAAGTATTTAATCCATCCTGGCCATTTAAGAAAGATAATCATTATTCACCCTACCAGCTTTATCATATTTGGCTGTACCATTGCCCATACATAATATAGAAAGGTATTGTAACTTTTTATGTATGTCAAAAAATCAACCATTCAACATTAAGCAAATAATCATATAGGCTAGTAACAGAAACCAAAAACATTATGAAATTTCCCAAAATATTGTACTTTACTGGACGTGTTCCTGTTCAGTATTCTATACACAAAACTCTGGTTTTATCTTCTCAACCATGACATCTTCTAAGACATTTTCCCCCCTCTCATATTTGTCACTAACACGCACAGTTACTTGATACATTTCATCCAAGCACATCGAACATAGGTAAGCTCCATCCATCAAAATATACATCCTAATCAGACAGTTAAGGACACTTGAACTCTAGAAGGAACTGCATATCACTTACACTGGTTTACTACATATTACTCTGGAAGAAAAAAAATCCTTTACAAGCTTTTTTTTTTTAAATCTGTGAGGTTATGCAAATGGATATGTTATTATAGTCTTCAAAAAATATTACTTTAAGCACTGAATTCTTCAGTGTTACTAGTAACCTTTCCATTAGAGCTCTAGTTGAAAACTAGATACTACTTCTACCTTAAACAGTCATTCTAGCAATAAACTTTGACAGCTGCTACATTTTCAAGGGTATCAAACATTAAGGTCATTTCTTCAAGGCATATTTGAGTATATAGAAAACACTGACTTCAAAAGTGTCACAGAATCTGACAAAGATTCTGTGACAATGAATAAATAAAAAAATAAACAAATTCCTTAAACAGAGAACAAAAAAAACACAATAAAATGATAGCATGTTGAAAGATCATTAAATTAAAGAATTAGAAATCATTTAAGGAACAAATAAATGAAACTGTTGCTCCTCTATTTAATCATGTCAAACGTGTTCTATCCAATTTGTACAAAAAGTATGAGAGATTTTATCTAGTTGTTTTAAATTGGTTAAAATATCCTCCCCACAGATTTATAGATGATGCATTTAAATAGAAATTATTGAAAAGTTCTCAGTTTTCTACCCTGTAGATCCAATTATTTTAACAACAATTACTATAACTAGTTAACATTTAAAATAACTAACCAATACAACTAGTCACATTTAAATTACAATATTCAAAATTCTTCAGGACAAGAAGACATCAGCTTACGTGTTTGACTAGCACTCTTTGCTCTTGACTGAGACTTCTTCCTACCTCTCCAATGCAAGTAAATAATACATTTCAATATCTTTTTTTTCTGTTGAATCACAAAGAGCACTCTGTAAATTTCTGAAAGCTGTACGCTAATATAGTTAGTGATCATGTACAATGACTATAGTCACGTACATAACTTGATTATAAGCATGTACAATGATTATTAGTATGGGAAGGAAAGGGTTGTTTTTTTTTCAAGATACCTACTATGTTATGAAATCTTGAATAAAATAGCATGAACTTTTCACCACTGAAATGTGAACATTGGATATTCTCTTACTCGCATGTACACAAAAGTGCCCCGGCCCCCCAGAACCCCAATGAATGCCCTGGTCCCACTGTACTCAATGTTAAAACTATTATGGTCAATAGTACTAGGAATTTCACCCTACAGTTTTCGTTCGTGGGAATGCAATTTTCTGACCATCTCCTATAGGCAATTACCAGTCAAGTAGACTGGAAGACAACAGGGATGGAGTGAAAATGCCGTTAGTCAGGATTTTAGAAAAGGAAAGATGATAAAATGAAAAAAAAAAATAGGCTTAAACTAACAGGATGTTTTACTGACAGTAAAATATATTTCTTCTTATCCTGTGCTATTCTAGGACTCTGTATCTCCTTGAATAAGATGAAAAAGAACAGAACATTTAGGACATGGAAATAATAACCAACTCTTGAAAAAATGTGCATGAAAACAGTGGAGAAAATGAGAACTGAGGATGACTCCTGCCTGAATTTCAATGAGGTGAAAAATATCAGATGCACAAATGGAGGCCTAAAATCCAACTTTCATGAGTTTTAAAGAGGAGAAGGAAACCTCCCTTGTAAATATTACAGTTGGTTTCTACATGTATTATTTGTATTGTAGTGATGCCCAAGGATCCCAGTCAAGGATCAGACATCTGCATATCTTGACACTGCATATATACTAACTAAGATGACTTCCCTTCTAAACTCTGAAAAGGAGCTATAGCAAGTAAACAGGGATACAAATCATAACTGTGAAAGGACTAAAGGGAAATAAATAAAACTTGTTGCAATCCATGGGGTGGGAGGTCTTGAGCAGACTGCTCCAGGGCAACCCATGGCCCTTAAGAGGCATGGAGCCAGGCAGGGGCCCACCTCACTCTAGTTTGGCTGACCTAGATAAGGAGCCCCGATTAGCAAGGATGTTGTCAAGAAACCTCGGTCATGGTCAGACCACTACCTAGCAGTCACCTGACAACCACAGGCATATCTGGATGCCATCACTTTCTGGACCTTTGTCAGTCTGCCTTTTGTAGTGGATTTAGTAAAGAAACTGTAGATGGTGCATAATTCAGTAGCCCGCCTTCTAACAGGGATGGGGCACCAGAAGTGCATAACTCTGGTGCTCCAGAGTCTGCATGAGCTTCCAATAGCAGTCTGGGTGAAAATCAAGATGCTGGTTGTGACCTATAAGGCCCTAAACAGTCTGGGCTCTACATACCTAAAAGACCACCTTTCCCTTATGCCCCATCGTGATCCCTAAGTTCAGATGAGAGCAACCTCCTGCAAGTACCATCAATACCATCAAGTCTGCTTGGGAAAAACACATTAGTAAAGGGTTGATAATTGTAAGTGCCACTTTGTGGAACTGGATAATTCATGGAACTGGTTAATAGCTTATTGGCTCAGGGTGGAGTGGGGCAGGTATGTTTTATGCTGCATTTGAAAAAAAATACTTGAATTCCTCAGACAAAGGAAAGTGGAAAGACTGAGCAGACAGCTGGTGATATAGCACCCAAGGATCAGCCTCCAGTACATCAGAGGAACTGCGCAACAAGAAGACACCAGAGTCAAAAGAGTGTTGGGAGCAACAAGGGCAGGGAAAGTGGAGATAAAAGCTGTGACCATGAAAGACCTAGAAGATGAGAAGTGCAACTTTGTAATAGAGACAGAAGTGCATGAGTAGCAGGGGTACTGTAGGTCATTCTAGGTAGGAAGTGATAAGATTGCATTTGTATATACAGGTGAGAAATGCACTATAGAATTCTGTAGAGACTAGAGTTTGGGAGCAAGCGACTTACAAAGAAGTGAATTTTAACGGTCAAGGTGTGAAGTAACAAGCACAAGAATGTGTGATTCAGCAAAGAGTGTCAAAGTAATGGTAGCTGAACACTCTCCTGCTACAGTAATAGAAGACAAATTTGCCAAAGACTGTAGGAGAATGAGGTTCAAAGCATAGCAAGGGTCAAAGGTGACTCCTGATTAGCAGAAAGTGGTTAGTAATGAGAAAGGACATATAACTGAAGAAATTTCTAATGTCAAGAAAGATGATATTCTTCTTGGCAATAGTAGCATGAACAAAATTAGGATGAAGCTAAGAGCTGAAAGGAAGGATGCTTTTGAGATTAGGACAATGGACTGCTTCGCTCTGACATAGACTTTATGTCAAAAGCTCCATTCCCATAATCCTTCTTTGTTCCATACTAGGTGCTTCTATACAAGATGTTTTACTGTGGAGCTGACTAATTAGCTTCACAGTAAAGAGTCGCCGGGCAGTGGTCAGTACATGTGGTACTGTTAGGCTGCAGTCAGGGCTGTCCCTGGGGGGGGGTGAATCGGGACAACTGGCCTGGGCCCCACAGAGCCGGGCTGGCTTCACATCCAGCTGCTCACCACTCCCTCCGCCGCGGCCACCGCCACATCCGGGCCCTGCACAGGCTAATTTGCCCTGGGCCCTGCACCCTGCTACAGTCCTCTCAGGCTACAGTAAACTAATTAACTCTGCTGTAGGATACTACTGCCCGACATGAGTACTATCCTACAACACAGTAGTTACGTGAGCTGAAACACACATGTAGATGGCGACAGGGCTGGCTGGGACATGAGGGTGCTATGGTACAGGGGCTGCCTGCCAGCTAGCCTCACACTATAGCACCTTTGTGACCCAGCCAGCCCCTCCACAGCACATTGCTCAAGGGGGAAGTATCTTCAGGCTGACCCCCTGGGCCCTTTGCCAGCTGAGGCTGCACCACCACAGCTCAACGTATCATAGTCCAGGGTGCCAATGTAAACGCTGTGCCCAGGAGCTTATTGCTGGTGTGAACTACACAGGAGTTTATTGTGTTGCATTAATATCACATGAAGACACGCCCAATGTCTCCTGGTGTTCTTAAGGCTCCTATTTCTACTACCCTGATTCCCCAGTCTTCAAAAGTTTGTTTTTAAATTACCACCTAATGGGGATATATTTCTTGTTAACTAGCGGCCTTGGGCAGATGGGATGTCTAGCTGCTTTGTGGAAGAAGGGGCTTATATGTGTAGAAAAGGGATGGATAGAACCAGAAGGGCAAAGGAGGAAAAGGGCCAGAAGACCTTGCCAAGAGCAAGGTTTAAGTTGAGAGAAAGAAACTCAACACAGAGAAAAAGAAATCAGAGAGAAAGAAATCAGACTCAGTCTGAAAGAAAATGAACATTGCAGAAAATCATTGGGCTAAGCCTTCCATTGATCAATCAATGTCTTATGGGGGCTGGGATCAATATATTGTATTATTATTTTTACTATCTTTATTTCAGCAGTACCTAGGGTCTTTCTATGCTAAGTGCACCACACACAACAAAAGATAGTTCATGCACCAAGGATACACCAAATCTTTATTTTACCAATCCAAGTTTCCAGCACACTTCTATTCAAGGAAACTAAAAAGCTTTGATTATCAGTGTTCACAGTATGGAGGAGAGGAAGAGGTTCTCTTGACCTTAAAGAAATGTCCTGAAAAGAAAACCTACCTATGTCTTTAATATTTAAGGCAGGGGGTGGTTTGTTAGAGGTGTGGGGAAGGGTTGTTTTTAAGTCAGATTTGGACATCTCTACTCTGTCTTCTACACTGCTTCCAAACAACTCATAATGATCCTCAATCATTTCAAGTATTCTAGAATAAAGAAATCAAAGGATCATAGAAATCAAAGGATGCCAAGATATCAGTTGTTAAGAAAAAAAGTTAGACAGTTGATACTGTCAGGGAAATACTGCCCACGTATTAACAAATGCATAACAGATAGGTTGTAGGCAGTTACCAGCTTCCTAAATTGAGGTCTTATATTTGTGGTTTTCCAATCAGTATACTGTATCCAAATTTTTTTAAAGCGAGGATCCAAGAATGGGATGGACAACAACAGCAATGGATTCCTTGGCAATCTATAGGCTATATTTTGTGGAGAAAGAGGAGTAGAGAGATAAACCAAATCAAATTCACAGATCCAAACACTATATATTTTGCATTTGACTCACATAAAAAATAACACACAGCTAATTTGCTCTCCAATGGATTAGCACCCCCCTCACAACAGTTTTAGCATATTAGTTATAATAGCTACAATAAAAATAAATGCTGATTTATTTCACCAATAGAAATGGCCAGGAGCCTTTAGTCCATGGTGAATAATGTACATTCACCAATGTAAACAAGTCTTTAACATTGCTAATGTATAGCCAAGTGTCCAGGCTTTATAACTTGCAATAATTCTGGCTATTAAACTACAGTGCACTAAGTTATGGAGTGAGGATGTATCTAGCAGGCAAAATTTTCAAAAAAAAAGGGCGTAAGGGGAAAGAATTATGCTGGCTCCCGTCTGTTTTGCCTATCTAACCCCACACAAAAAGGGTAATCAGACAACACTTCTTGGTTTACAAGGGAACACAAGCAAGCGCACCAATAGTGCAAGTCACTAAAAGTTGGCATATTATTGACTTACACTTGTTATGCACTACATCTCCTGCTCATAGTTGCAGACATTCAGGAGTAAACCCTAAGGGAGTTGCTCTGTGTGAGGGTTTCTGTACGGCTCCTTGAATGGGAACACAAACTGACAGAAAAATAACTCAAAATTGCTATAAAATGATTTGTATTTCCAAATGCACAAGCAAGCAATATGCACTTTAAGGTATTACATTTTTTGGCAGTTAGTTACTAAATTCAAAACCTGGACTTCTATTTCCCTAATATTGCTGGTTCCAAATCATCTCTCATTTGACATGCTGAAATAAAATTACATTTGCTTTTGACTGAAGATGTATAAAATAATTGGTAAAAATGTAGTCACATACTTCACTAAGGACTTGTACTTTCCAGGGACTTCATTGTACTTAGAGCATTATGGAGTTGCCCCACTACAGAGGGGCACCAGGTAGAATTTGGCTCCTAATCCCTTGTGTAGAATGCAGTTTACTACATCCTGTGCAACTAGCAGTTCCAGAGAAAGAGAGCCATACTCGTCCTCTTTATTGCTTCTTTGCAGCACTGTGGAACCACAGTGTAATAAAGACATTGCATATACCCAAGCACAGGGATTAGACTTCTTCCTAGTATAATGTAAAATGGGAAAGTAGAGGGAAGAGAGGATGATTCCTTAAGCCACCCCTTCGAACACTGTTCATCTACCTATGAGCCACACAGACTCTGGCCTTTAGTTATTATGATTTAATCAATCTTCTTTAAGAACAATAAAGAAAAACATCTAAAAATATTTATTCCATTAAATCCAGCTGAGGACTGACTTTGGAAGAAATAGGTTATATTCTTTCTGGTCTATCTTGTGTGTTGCCAAACAAAAACACAAATAAAAAAGCCTCAAAAGCCACTGCAAAGAATGAATCCAAGATTCTGCCAAGAGTACTGGGTAGAATTCAACAGATCAATAGGCCCTGCAAGATTAACTCCTTCTACTGCCTATAGATCCAGAAAAAATCTAGATAAGGTAGTGGTCATTTAAGGGAATAAAGGAAAAGCAGACAGTAAAAATCCCAATAATAACTCTCTACAGGCTATGAATGAAAGCAAAGCTGTGTGAGGTTCCTAAGTGAAACCCACCTGCTCCATTCTCTTGTGCATCCATATACAATCTCTCATATGGCAGACTCAAAAGGGCTGCAAAAATTCTCTGGTCTTTTTACGAGTAAGTGCTAATTCTTGCAAAATATTAAGTGGGGTTTCCTAGCTGGTATAGCTGGGCTGGTTTGTTTATACCTTGGGAAAGAAGAAGCAGCCACAGTCCTAGGGCAAAGACAGTTATGGATTTGGGACAGGCAAGTCCTTCCTGAAAAGCCCCGGAAGCAGCCAAGCCAAAGGAAATGGCTTAGTCTCACGCAGAACAATTAGAATTTTTTTTTAATAAAGATGTCTGTAAGAGTAACTTTTTGATAAAGTGCAGTCTATTCCGTCTCCTCCAATTCCTTGTCATATTTCCCTCCCAAAAAGCAAGCCCAAAGTATTCTCTCCAACCACAATTATCTAGTTAAGAGAGAAGCAGAAATCCTAAGCAACAACCAGATTCTCCATTAATATCTCAGGATGCCATAATTGCTTCTCTTCTACCCAAGAGACAAACAGCAAGACAGTCTGCAAAGTAGCTTAAATATATATACACCAATGCAGGAATGACATGAAACAAGTATGATGAACTGCAAGTCACAGAAGAGAAGAAAATTATGAGTTATGTGACATTACAGAGTGTTGGTGGGATAGATAACTCCCACAACTGCAATGTCAACATTGAGGGGAAAGATTTTTTTTGTGATTTTTTGTTGTTGTTAAACCAATAATTTAATATAGTTGAGATGTTGGCAAAGCTTTCAGACTGAAGCTTACAGAAAAACATAAAATGACCAGCAAGTTCTTAATATGTTTAGAGGACAGCTTTCTGATTTGAGAAGTTGAAAAAACAACTAAAGCATGGCTGCCCAAGTGGTGACCTGTGGGCTACATACCGCTTGCAAGGGATAAATATACAGCCTTTGGGCTGCTCCCCAAACGTTGCTCCATGCCAATGCTCTTGATGCACCAGTGGCTGAGGTCTCTAGGCTCCCCTTCCTTCCTCCAGCTTTCACTTCCTGCCCACACTCCTGGATGTGGGCTACGTGTGCACCAGGGTGGAACAGGGATTGGGCTGCCTATGCGGGGGGGTGTCAAGGGAATTGTAACACATGTTCATCCCGGGGGGGTGTGGGTGGCGGGGTGGGTATACGCTTGTGGTGTGTGGGTATGTGGGGGAGGGTGTGAGGGAGGGTTGTAGGGGGTAGATAGCTAGATTTCATTTATTAGAATATAAATATAGCCTATCTACCACATTTACTGGGGGGGGGTGTATGGGGGGGGGGAAGGGGGGGTGAGGGGATG
>NW_005841830.1:7324660-7331049 GCF_000455745.1 Alligator sinensis
CAGTGCTCCTGCAAGCCCAGGCTCTTGCTGCCCCTGCCTCTACAGCACTGGCACAATCCTGTGCTGCCGCTTGCTGCCACTTCCCCCAACCCTCTCCCCGTCTACCACCACTGCCCTTCTGCCACTTCCCCCACACCCCAGCTCGCCGCTCCAGCACCACGTTCCAGCTGCACAGCTGAGATCACAGGACACAACAGAAGCTGAACCAGCCCAGCCGGCACCGTATAGCCAGCCAAGAATCACAGGGCCATGCCAGCTCCTGCTGTGTCCTGCAGCTCAGCTCTGTACCCAGGAACAATGTGGGTACAGAGCAACCAGTGGGGGGTGGAGGGAAGCGGTGGCAGCAGCAAATGAGGAGCAAGTGGGAGCAAGTGGGTGCATGGAGCACAGCAACAGCTGGGAGGAAACACGCGGCCAGCACCGACAGGCTCCACAGCAGGGCCGCAGGACTGGACTGAGGGGCAGAAGCCAGCAGAGCTTTACGGAGCCAAGTGGGGCTGCACCAGCAGGGAGAGGGGAAGCTGGCCCAACTCCATAGCCCCTGCCAGCCTGGGCCCTGTGCCCCTACCGCCCTCATCTGGGCCCTGTCTGCCCTGGCCCTGGCACACCACGTGGGCCCTGCAGTCCAACCCAGCTATTGCTGTGTTCCACATGCCCACTCGCTGCCCCTTCCCACCCTCCTGCTACTGCTTTCACAGCTTCCCTGCCTGCAGCTGCTGCCTTTCCTCTCCACCCCATGCTGGCCGCTTTGGCACCATGTGGTTCACAACTGCAGGCTGGGACTGCAGCAGCTGGCTTGGTTCAACTCTGAGGACTGGGGCAATAGCTTGCAATCCTCCTGCCTCCCCCCACTTATCTATACTTCTCTCCAAAGTAGGGTGACAGGAACAGTCCCAGGGACCCAAGCCAGAACCCTCTGTTCGACACAGGGCTTCTGTTTGGGGGTGGGACAGGACAGGCTGGCTGGGCCTTGCTTCTGCAGCTGCTTGGTCCTGCCAGTGGCTTCCCTTGGGTCCTACTGCCCCTGGCTCCTGTCATCTTTGACAGGCAGTGAGGGGCAGATAAATATTAATTTACTAAATTTTTAAGGGATGCTGCAGGCTGGATAAAATGGCTTGGTGGGCCAGACACAGCCCACAGGCTGTATTTTGTCTGCCCCTGCCCTAGCCTAATATGTTGCAAGCCCAGCCCCCTTCTGATTCTCTAAATGGCCCCTGCCACACCTGCAGGCTGCTTCTCATTCAGTCTCTTTTCCTCTTTAAATGGCAGGTGCACTAAGCACCCTGTGACAGAAATGACCTCATGGTGAGCAGCCCAAGCCACATGTGGCTGCTGGAGCTGTGTGGTATGCAGCCCCTGGTAGCTTAGAAGTCTGAAAGCCCTGGACTAGAGGATAGCTACCTTGGATTTGGATCCAGCCAATAGGAATGGACTGGCTGTAAACATTATGATAGTCAGAAAATTAGAAAGAAGCTATTGTGGTAAGACAAAATTCATGAGTCCAAGAAAAAGAAAACAAGGAAACTGAACATCAAGAAAGATATAAAAAAAAACAATGAAAGGAAGGGCGCATTGCTACATAAGTATACAAAGGATAAGCAGACGGTGTAGGCATAAAAATCAGTAAGAGCAAAGATGAAAAATGTACTAAACTGGCAGGAGGTATTGAAGACAGCAAATAGGAGTTCAACAAATATTAAGACAGAGAATACAGACTATGGAAACTATAGGCTGGCTACTCAACAAAGAAAGTAAGTTATTAATAGAAAGTGGAAAAGAGGCAAAGCTAGGTGACTGGAAAAATTCATATAAACCAAGGTAATAAAGTGATAATAAAGAAGATGTCTGAGAACATTTGACAAATAAAAATTAACTTCTGTCAGCAGAGCCTGATATAATTCACCCCAAGATGGTGAAGCAACAACCTGAAGAAATCTCAGGGCCTTATAATTAGTATTTGCAAAGTCATGATGGTAAGCAAAATCCCAGGAATGGGAGAAGGGCTAACACTCTGCCCATTTTTTGAAAGGGAAAAAGGAGGATCTGGAGATTTATAGATGGGTCACCCTGATTTCAATATCCAGCAAGTTGCTAGTGCAAATGATAAAACATTCAATTTGTAAATATCTGAAGGATGAAGGGGTGCAGCCAAACACTAGCAGCCAACAATGATATGTTAGGAACAAATCATGCCAAATCAATTTGATTTCTTCCTTTGACAGGACAGCTAGTTTGGTGGACAAGGAGAATGCAGTGAACATAATATTCCTAAATTTTAGTAAGGGAAAATAATTGACTGGCTAACTACAAGCAAAGAGACATATGTTATACTGTTATTGGACAGATGTTAGACTACCAGGAGGTTTCAAATAGGGTTCCACAGGGGTGTGTTCTAGATACATTTAAATATTATATTAGAGACTTGTATGCAGGCATAAAGAGTTTATTGATCAAATTCACAGACAAGATATAGCAAGAGGGGTTGCAAACAGTTTCCAGGAAAAGATTAAAACTCAAAGAGATCTTGATACATTTAAGAACTGGGCTATAAGCAACAAATGAAATTCACAAAAGGCAAATGTATAGTACTACACATAGGAAAGAAAAAACAAAAGCATGAATACAGAATGAGCAATAACTAATTTGGTAATCTGGCCGAGATAGGTGTGGTGTTGGGTTTTTTGGGGGGTTGGGGGGGGGAAGGTTCTGATTTCACCATCTACCACAAATCAGCAATATGAGGGTATCATACAGAAAGCAAATGTAATTTTGGGGATGCATTAAGAGAAGCATAACTTGTAAGACATAGGGACTAGGTAGAGGCATTACACTTTTATCGGTATAAGTGATTAGAAACCAGTTTATACCTGTAACAGAACAGCAGTTCAGCACAGTTAGACTGGTTTAAAAATGGCAGAACCCAGTCTAAGATTAGCCCCTCCCTGCATCAAAGAGCGGGCGTGGGTTCTGTTCACTACCTATCCTCTCTCCACTGCTACCACAGAATTTCTCTCAAATGTCAAAGGCAAGTCATATAAACCAAATTTTTAACAGGGTGGTCACTAGTGGTGTGTTCCTTGTTTTTTGGCTGATCAACTTCAGACCCTTATTTGCAAAAATGTTTAATACTTGTTGGCGGTATTACTGTCAGGAAGAGATATGCTTTGAACACACAAGAGTATTTTAAACTGCTAAGTACTCTGAAAGATCAGACTCCAAAGTTTCTCAAACTGGACAATTAAAATGGGAAAGTAACCTTATTCTTTCTTGCCTGTTCCCATCTATAGAATGTTGTTACCACTACCCCTTCATGAAAGGGGTAATGTGAAGATAAATTAATGTATGTGTATGAGACACTCGTATACTGTAGTCATGAGCTCCACAGAAAGGACAATGAGAAATTTAATAATACTATATTGAGAATAAGATTTGAATAGTCTACAGTAAAGAAGACAAAGGACTATGCACCAACAAATGAAGTTAATAAATATTAACTATATATAAAATATATATATTTTTAAATATAAAAAAAAAATATTAAAGAGAAGCTTATTAAGTGAGCAATGTCCGTGATACGTACCAAGATAGGCATTCTCTGGAATAAAGATGTAAGCAATGTAGCCATATTTATTTGCATACTAAACATCCTTCAAATTAGACACGTTCTACTTTTTGGGAAGGCAGAATGAAGAAAAAAAGATGCTTCCTTTTAACCAAATTTCTCAGAAGTGGTTTCCTCATTTAAAAACATACCTCATTTACAATCACCAATTCTTGGGTAAAAAGGAGAATCTGTTATGTGAATAAACAAGGTAATGATATACACTTATCATAACATATACACATATAGGGGCCAAATTAAAGATGGTTCAGAAAGCTTAGTTCCCTGTATTTTCTAACTTTTGAACTTTAACATCATTCTTTAAATATGTTGGGGGGGGGGGGGAGGTTTACACCTTTAAAATATTAGTAGGCTCTCATCATATGCTCCAAATCATCACTGGTACCCCACATTTAACATACATTATATACATAAAAACTAAATAGGGAAAGGAACTGTTTAGTAATATGAAGAACTGAGGGGAAGAAAACAGTGAACAAGTATTTGTAGGAATAAGTCTTGAGTCCACAATGGAAGCCCATTGTTTAAGATATTTAGACTGTGAGTAGGCAGTCCCCTAAAAAAAAATTGTGTCTTGCATGGGAGGTAGACAGGATTGTCTGACAGATATATCCCATTGCTAATACTAATGTTTATGATTACTGGACGTGGTGTTTCAATAATTGTTAATTTAGGGAACTGGATCATAATATCTATCTTCCTATTTCAATTCTTCCTGATACTGTACAAGGAGAGAACAAGAAATGTTTCTATAACCAGAGCTGCATTGAAAAAATAATATTATATATATATGGTTTAAACAACAACTTTACAAATTACTGGAACAAGGCAAATTTTTAGTAACTAAAGCCTGGGGAACTAAAAGAGCTGCTTTGCGTTTGGTTGAATCCATGCCTTTTTCTCAGGATATTCCTTATCTAGCTCAAAGGTGGAGCAGCCTTTTCATAATATGGATCAAGTGAGAGGTGTATTTAAGAATTCTCTCTCAGTATAGTGCCTGTAGATCCTGTATGCTTGTTTATCCCTTCTTAACTTGTAAACTACTCAATTTGGATACCAATTCCAGCAGTTTTCCATTTTTTATTATTACCATAGTTCCATTTTTTATTATTACCATAATTAAAAGACCCTGCAATTATTTTTTATCCAAGGGCTTACAAATACGTTTGATTTGTAAGAATAAAAAATATTACAATAAATGAAATCTAGCAATAATGTCTTATGACTTAATTAACCAATAATAAACAAACAGCTGAAAAATGAACTAAAGCAATGTCCCAAGTTCCAAAGCACTCAAGACAGATACCACACCACTTTTAACAGATAAAACAAACTTATTTTCTAACCAACAAATTTACTGGACTTTTTTTTCTTCTAAAAAGGGGAAGATAAAAGCTACACTGCATCTTCTGAATATTATTGGTCCTATAAACTGAGAGGAAAAAAAGGAAGGTAGAAAAACTACACATAATGCCTCAAAGCACACACTGATTTGCTTGGAGTACAAATTATGTATAGGGTATTTGATAAGCCATTTTGCTTTTGTATGTTCATGTGGCAGTACTGAAAAAGATAAGACATAAGAATAAAGACTAATGAATCCCAGAAAGTATTTAGGACAGACTAGGTACCACACTCATGTAACCTGAAGCATTCTTGAGGAGTATGCACTTGGTAGGTAGTTTCCCTTGGGCAAGTGACAATCCCAGCTCACTGAGTTTTCAGTGAATGACTGGATAACTTATTTCTTCTGTACCTGATTCTCAAGGTTCAGATTTGACAGGTATTCAAACAATCAGGCCAACGCATCCCAAACGTAAGGAAAAAAGGAGACAGGCAGCCAACTGACCAGCTCCAACTATGTGAAGCAAAAAAGAAAACAGTTCTGCTCTCATTTATACAAGCACTCATAGTATTACTACCTAAGGGTGTGTGTAGGTGAAACGGGGGCCCCTAAATTGAAGCGGTGGGCCATGTGTAGATGAAATGAGAGTCGTGTGTGCATGACACTTACTGCTTTAATGCTGTTGGTGTTTGCATGCCTCAGCAGTATATTGTACATTCATCCCAGCCACTGTAGGAAATTCAGCAGTGTAATGCGCCTTAAATGACTTGGGGCACAGCAAATTAAACCTCCTTCAAGGAGTTTTAGTTTGCTGCCCCTACATCCGTGCAGCTCCATGGCTTTGCACGAAGCCCTGCAGTCAGCCTGGCAGCAGCATGGGAAAACGGGCTCTGTCCAAGAAAAGCGGCAAGCCTGATCTTTCCCACCACCTCCCCCTCTCCCCCAGAGCCTGCCTGCCTGCCTGAGCTGCACAAGGGCCCAATGCTTCCCTCCATAGCTGGGGTGCCCCCGGGACTGCCCGAGCTGGGTGCCTGCGGGGAGGTGCCACTGCTGCCATGGAGGGAAGCACCAGCTCCCCACCACCCTCACAGCCCAGGGACTATTTCACCCACTGGCAACTCACCCTCCCCTCCCCGCCAGAGAGGCAAGTCAGTCAGCGGGGCATGTGCAAAACATGGGGTTTAATCAGCCCTAAACTGAAGCAGTGTTTTTTAAAACCCACCACTTCAATTTAGGGCCCCTGTTTTGTATACACACACCATGGGTTTTAAAAAACACCGCTTCAATTTCATAGAATCATAGTAGTAGGGTCGGAAGGGAACTTGTGGATCTTCAAGTCCGACCCCCTGCCTGGGCAGGAGGAAAACTGGGCTCAAATGACCCCAGCCAGGTAGGCATCGAGCCGCTTCTTAAAGCACCCCA
>NW_005841830.1:7331928-7338292 GCF_000455745.1 Alligator sinensis
GGCGGGGCCTGGTCCTCCCCCCCATGGCAGCAGTGGCCCCCACCCCAGGCGGCACCTGCCTGCAGGTACCTGGCTCAGGCGGTCCTGGGGGGCATTGCAGCTGCAGAGGGAAGCACCGGGCCCCCACACAGCTCAGGCAGGCAGGCAGGCTCCAGGGCGGGGCAAAAAAAGATCAGGCTTTCCACTTTTCTTGAGCGAAGTCTGCTTTCCCGGGCTGCTGCCAGGCTGCCTGCAGGGCTTCCTGCAGAGCCCTTGAGCTGCATGGAGCCCGGTACTTTGCTTCATGGCTATAGGGGCAGCAAACTAAAACTCCTTGAAGGAGTTTTAGTTTGCTGTGCCCCAAGTTACTTAGGGCGCATTATGCTGCCGAATTTCCTACGGCGGCTGGAATTAATACCTAATACGCCACCGAGGCATGCAAACACCAACACCATTAAAGCAGTGTAAAAGCATTTAGCCCACTTTAAAGTGTCATGCACACACACCTCTCATTTCATCTACAAACTGTGAGAGGTACAGTAAAAGCTGTGTTATCCGGCACTTTATTAACCGGCATGCTCTATTAACTGGCTTGTCGATAGATGCGGCACTTCCGGTTTCGCCAAGTCCCACTTCGCCAACTTTGGACCATGGCCCAGGGCAAAGCAGCCTGCGCAGGGCCCCCTTCCCTATCCTCCAGCACACTAACACCAGGGAGTGAAAGCCCTGGCGCACCGGACACAGCGGGAGGGGTGGCAGCCCGAACAGGCAAAGATGCCTCTCAGGTAACTGGCATATTTGATTAACCGGCACTTCCCATTCCCCATGGATGCCAGATAACACAGCTTTTACTGTAGTTAGCTGTGTTAGAAGTTAGTCAGAAGGCAGGGTAGATATGCACTCTTATAAACTAAATTTAGTTAGTCTATAAAAGTGCATATCTACCCTGCCTTCTACCTAAGATGTCCCAGGCTACATAAACCCCTTACTGGAATTGTGTGTATTCAATATCAAAACCACACTATTATCAGTAACTGGATTATTATTCATTATAAAAGCAGAGGCCCAAAGATCTAGGCCCCATTGCATAGGCACTGTACAGCATAAAATGAGGGGTAATCTTCATAAAAAGCTTACAGTCTAACTAGACAAAGACAAAGGACAATCTTTTTTCTGCAACCTACAAACACACTGAGAACTGAAGAACAATATGATTAAAGTCCTGGTCTAAAGCTCATTTAAGTCAATGAGAGTCTTTCCACTGGCTTCAATGGGTTTTTGGTCCAAATACAGGTGACTTGCATGAGGTTACAAAAGATGGCTATAGCAGAGTCGAGAATGGAATGTGGGTTTCCTGGATTCCAGGCAAGTAAATTGCCAATGAAACCATCCTTCATCCCTGCCTGTTAACTCTCCTCCTGCCTTTGAAGTGATGATGGGAGTATAGGGAAGCAGTCTTCTGAACTATCTTCCTATGCACTTGGAAGTGGAGAAACAGGCCTAGTTATAAGATAAGCCATTCAACATGGCTTCCCTGTCCCTATAAGATTCAGGATAGGGAAGAGCAAATAGCTCGTGACACATACCTTTCACCCAAAAAGTTATGGGCAGGTCAACTGTCTGTAGAGACATCAGCTAAAGGTGCAGGAGTGAAGATAACTAATGCTTTTTACAGGAAGATTCAAGACCAATATTCTAGGAGAATGATGTGAAACTTAAGAGTTTCTCTTGATTCCAAATTTTGATCTGAAGGTTTTTATAATTATTCTGCATCTCAGTACCTATTTCTTCACCATACACCTCTACTCAGCAATCCAGTACCATTCCCTAGAGCCATTCAGTTTCCCATCATATTTTTTTAACTTAACACACAGCATACAAAGTTTTGATCATTCATGTAACTCACATACAACCAATCTGCACATCAAGACAACCTGCAAATCTGCCTTGAGCTCTGAACTAAAAGAATCCAGTCTGCATACATTAATATAATATCTACACAGGGATACATTATTAAAAAATTAATATTGAAAATGTTATATTTGACTCACATCTTTTGCTGTTTTCCTGTAGTGTGCAGGGAACTAACTTTTTTAAAATCATCTTTCCAGTCTCTGTGACAAAACAGTATTATTAACTTTTCCAATTGTTGCTAGTTGTTATAGTTACACAAGACAGGTTTCTAAAATAGAAAAGTATTGTAATGGTCACGGAAAGAGAGAAGAAAAATATTTAGTGGAACTCAAATTCGTGAAATGATTCATGAGAAGATGCATGTTACTGTAATAACTATTGAATCCCTCATCTACCAGGGTAGAGGGATAAATTTACGTGTGATCTGAAACTCATCCCCAGAACCTTCAGTATCAGGTTGGGACACAAAATATTAAAAATCAAACACGAAAAAGTCTGAATTAATAATATCAATAAACAAAAAATGTGTTGTACGGTATCTAAATGAAAAAGTTTTATTAAAATTGAGGCAATAATAGTATCTTCACTGTTAGTAGTTTAAAGATACACCTTATAAAGTAACTGAATCAGAGGAGTATTCTATAAGGTGCATCTCTCTACCCTGCCTTCTGCCTGACTTCAGAGTAACACAACTAACAATCTCTCTCTTCACTGTTGGAAGTTACCTTCATTTCCCTGGGTCATTAGTTACAGATAATCAAATTTACAGTAGTATAGCATTCATTTATCTTCAAACCACATTACTAGTACTGTGCTATCAGATGATTTTAAAGTGTCACAAACATTAATATCATTTAACAATAATTCTTAAAATGTTGCATAACTTTAAAAGCAAAAGCAATGTAATTATTTATATTAAGGAATGTACCATAAAGGGATTTTTTTTATACATACAACAGAAGAATTCAGCTGGTTTAATTTAGCTAAGCTCTTACGTTTATGAAGGTCAAGTGACAAGCTTCTCTGTTTTTCTCTAGAGAACAGAAGTGATTCAGTACACGTCACCTCAGTTCTGAGTTTCTCATACACGGAACTTAAGATTTATCAAGCCATATATTATTAAAGGCTGGACCAAGATCAGCATTTTATTTAGAATGACAATCTGGGGTCATACAGGCTTCTTAAAGCATAGCAAAGATGTTTAGTGCATTACTATTCCAGCTTTAAGATAGCAGGTGCCTGCTTGCATAGAAACCAGGATTTTTCTACACAACAGGACATTCTAATACTTTAAAACATCATAGAGTCTTTTCCCCCCGGTTACTTAAAGATGTATACTTTTTAATGTGACACCATAACATTATAGCTCTTTTAAAACTTGGCTAGTCATAAGACTAAAAATATAAAATATAACTTAAAAGAAAGATAAGCTACTTAAATCTTAAAAGGGAAATTAAAAACGAAATGGTATTTTTCTCATGTATCATATTTCAAAGAAGAGCACTTTACTGCATAAAGATCCCATTAGTTTAGCTCATGACAGCTTTATTCTTATACCCATAAGTCATTCCATTGTTATGTTCTTAAATTGCAGTAACTGCTGCCACCTATGGGATCTGAACAATAGTGGTCAGCATTTTACTCAGCAGTTCCCTCTATTGGGGATGTAAGCGTGCTGAATGTGCAACCATTTTTCTTAACAGCAGGTGTCCCCACTTTTGCTGCAGTTTTGCCTCAAAGACATTAGTTTAAAAGCCTTTTCATGTTTTGTAAAACAAACTCCAACTTCTGCCTGCAGCCAACGTACAGAGGTGATCTGGGGTAGGAAAACACATCAGTCCCTGAACCCTCTTAATTCAGTTCAAGAAATGCAATTTTGCAGACAACAAAGATTCCCCAGTTGCTAATATAATGTCATGCAGTGAGATACTTCATTGGTAACACCATAACTAGAAAAATTTCTTTCTAATGCATAACTGGAAAAAAAGTGGGACAGAAGAAGGGTGGAAGGGACCAACAATTTAATTCATTAAATTAGGTGATCCTGTTACCAAAATAGCAACCAATGTAACAACAGAGAAGCCTCTTAAACTGGAAAATATAAAGCCATAAAAGGTCTTCACTATGAAATTACCGAGTCACAACAGGCATAGCAATACAAATCCAAATAAAATTTTAATATGTCCATATACTACACTTTTTCCACTTTTGTTGTAGAGCTTTCTTAAATCCATACAATTAAAGCTGGCTGTGGGAAAGGAATTTCAGTGCACTTCTTCTGAAGAAAGAAGAAAAAAAATGAAGCTACCTTTACTTACCTCTTCAATAAGAAACATGGAATCTTACATAATTATGCTTTTCCTCATTGCATTCTAATCTAAGCGATGCTAATTGTTTAATACTGGAGAGACTACCATTGCCAATGTTGTAAAGGAAGAATGCTAAAACAAAGGCCAGATTTAAAAGGCTTTAATGTATTTGTAAGCCAAGGTAAAGTAGTCTTATATCGAAGAGATTCTCATAACAGAAACTCATTCAGAGAGAGTCAAGTATCACTATGATTATCAAAATAAATAAAAATACCATACAGTACAGCAGCAGCAGCACTGTGAACTGGGAAAAGAGTTCAACAGCAGGATACGTCAAATACCATACCTCAATGCTATATATCTGCGATTAGAACAAATGGCAAAGAGGTAATATAAAAACAAGGACATGAAAAGGAGAAGAAAACAATACTAATGCCAGTTGTATACAAACCATATAAGCACATACAATGCAGGTTTAATCTGTAAAGAAACAGTAATCTTGAATTCTTAGCACACAGAAAAAAATTAGGGGCAGAAAAGAAATGCATAAATAAAATGAAGAAATAGCTGAGAGACATGGTCTATCAGTTGCAAATATCCCATGTCTGTATGTGAGCCTTAGCACAATTTGCTCAACATCACCTATCAGTTGATACAGATTCTACAGGTACAGATAGGTTATTAGATTTAAAAAAACAAAGAAAGAAAAATGTGCGTACACCAGTAATTTACTGCTTACTAGTGCTTCAAGTTCTATGAGGGATCTTATAAGCAAACTGCTTTTTCTTAAATCACTGTTTTAAACAGAAAGAAAAGCATCTCCTGCCATTTTGCTTTTAACTATCTAACAAGTTTTGTTATAGTAAAAACTGAAAAACTCTCTTTTTCTATTCCAAGCATATGCTTAAAACAGGCCTAAACAAAGACCTAGATTCATCAAGTTCTTGACCTCAATAGGATGATTTAGACACTCTTTTTTTCTTTTTTTTTATGGAAGACACAAATTGTGACACTGCCTTTTGCTCCTTCTCTCTATTCTGACCAGTTTCTCTTGTTTTGTGTTGATTTTTTCTTGTTTTTATGTTTCAGTAAACTATCAAATCAAAGGAATGCCATATCCAGCTAAAAGCAGTTGTGACTCTTCCAGTAAAGCATTTTATTGTTGCTGTTGTTAGAAAATGCTACTTCATTTAAAGATGTCCAACTGACTGAAAATCTGATCCCTCATTGCATGAGGGATCAGATGAAGACATTTCAAAATGTAGCATCTCTTGTAACTTGTGTCAGCACAGCTCCCAGCCTGTCGCTGTTTTCAGAATGGAAGGGGGGAAAGGGAGCAAAGGGAACTCAGTCTGGGGATTTTTCAGCCACCCCAAAGGGCTGAGGTGGGGGCTTCAATTCACCCACCCCACCCTTCAGCACCAGCTGGGGAGCCCCAAAAATGAGCTCCCTCCACTGCTTTTCCCCCCTCCCATTCTAAAAACAGTGAGCACTGGCAGAGAGCCCTGGCCCCTGGCAGTGGGCTCCCAGTCTTCACCTAGATTCCCCTCTCCCCTGGAACCAACAATGAACTTCTGTTTGGTTTGGGATAACATTACTCAGAATACTTTGCAGAAATCATTCTGAGTTACAGCTGGGAGTTGCACTTCTGTCTATACTAACAGAATCTCCATTAGATATAAATTTGATCAGGGTGAGAGTGTGAGGGAGAGAGGGTGGGGGGAGAGAGAGAGAGAGAGAGAGAGACTCCATAGCCTAGTGGTCTCCCCTAACCTACACCGCCACCCCACTTTCACTGTCCTCTAACCCTCAACTCCAAAAGGAATTTCAGAATCTTGGTGGACAGTGGACCAAAGTGGACAGTGAAAAAATTAAATCTTATTTTTGGTAGGACATGAGAACTATTTCCTGCATAACTCCATACTCAGCAGAACAGAGGGATGCCATGATGTTAATGTACACATTCAAAAACAAATCAAGTGCCCTGATTTTATGTATAGTGAGTTACTCAGTTAAGTACTTGGGCCTTTGTTCATATGATGGCCTACAAACAAACTTAGTTCTGTATTTTTCAGAGGTGGGAATTGATTATAAATATGTTCTTGGTGTGAAGAACCAACTCTTTAAGTTTGGATTCCAGGAAAGAATGTCTACCATTCTAA
>NW_005841830.1:7338323-7356949 GCF_000455745.1 Alligator sinensis
TCACACAAAAATATATTATCATTACATCCATTCAGTGTACAGCCATTCTTACCAACCTAACTCACACAAGTGAGCTAATTAATTTAAACAGGACTACTTTTGAGTGAGTCAATTCTGAAAATTTGGCAGACCTTTTCAGAATGTTATGAGGACTAGAAATTTGGGGGTTTTTTAGGTTTTTTTAAACACCAGTTGGTCCTACTTAACAACACAGAAAATATTCCCACCTCTGATAGTCCTGGAGTGTTGTCAGCTAATTATATTTAGTGTTACTTCTTACCCTATTACTTTTCTTCCTCCTCTTCATTTCTTTCTCATTTTAATCTACTTCCTAAACATATTTCACAGGGAATTTATGTACTAGTTGGTGGGTTTGCAATTTGCTCACTTCCAGCATAAATAACACTCATAGTATTTTTCTGATACACAGAGGCACTTAGAAACTGGTTATGTGTAGTATGCACATAAAAGACATAAGCTCTGCCCTGGACAGATTACAACCTAAACATGTAATAGTATAATTCATAAGTACATTATATGTGTACATCTATAAATACAGTATAATGTACAATTATGTATACAGATAAACGAGGGAGGGAGGGAGAAAGAGGAGTGCCTTATAACATTTCACAGGAATGATGATGATGATTACACTGCCCAGAATGATGCTCATGTCTATTAATTATTTTACACTCTTGCTCTCATAAAGCTGCCAGGGATCCTCATTTTTCACCTGAAATAGCATGGCTGTGCCAAACCTGCCTCCTATAGCTGAAACTCTCAATTATACAATATGGGATATCCTTAAAGCATGGTAAAAATTTTAGTTTACCTGCTAGTTAAAGTCACCAAAATTATATTTAGTTGACTGTATCCAACTTAAATCCAAAACTTCCAGAAGTGAACATCTATTGCATTACCTCATTTTAGACCCATCTCACCTAATTGTTGTAGTGTCTAATTTTGTCATGCAATAATTTTATTAAATAATGCAAATACAATTACTTGACATACTTTAAAAAGATAACTCATTCATAATACATTGATGTGAATAAGAATCTACTATTTTCAGACTGGTAGCACAATAGGAAAAAATGCACAATATAAGTAAGGACATCATAGGAAGCACATTATAAGGACATTATAGTAAAATATTTGTACTAATGTACCACACACATCATTAAAGAACCAAATCAGTTGAAAATACACATTGTTATTGTTATTATTGCCATCATATATGTTCTTTCATTGCAATAGGAAAAGCTGTGTAAGTACCACATATTGATTATGATAGAGATCACTTCCATTTGCAAGATTCTTGACCTTCAAAGAATGATTAAAAATCACCCACTTCAGTGTTGTAACAACATACTTTAAAAATGTTATAGTGTCTTCATTTTGAAAGCACTCGTTATAAAGAGTTTAAAAACTATAATTTTCTTTGTAGGTACAGTATTAAATTACAATGTCGACTCAAGCACTGCAGCACTACAGTGGTACCCTGAGGACAGAATACATTTTAAATGTCTTAAAATATATCATGAAGAAGCCTTTTTTTTAAATCCTAACATACTGTAAGCTTATACAGGTTTTTTGTGTTTAATCCTATTTTAAACATAAATTACATGCTGTAACTTGTACTTAAATATATTTTGCCCTCCCTTTCACAAACAAATTCTCCAAAAGGGACACAGCCTAAAATACTTTCCAAAATGTATGTCTAAACTCTTATTCTATACAAAATTGTTACTGTTTAGTGGTATTTTAATACAACAAAAACAATTTCAATGAACATTTATTTGGAGTACTAATACAGAATATTGTATACCCCTGTCACAGAGCACTGAGGTGCCCTGCTCCTAGAGGGCAGAAACTGCCAGAGGAAAAGCTCTGGCAGTGCATAGGAAGCCCTAGCAGGGAATAGGAGCCTACCTGTGGGTTGCCAGGGCAACTGGAGGGAGCAAATGACCCACACCTGCCAGCGCTCAGCTGCCTGTAGGAGGCAGAGGCTGAAGCCCGGGGCTGAAGCCAGGCTGGCAGTTCCCTGCCAGCAAGGCAGGAGCTCCTGGAGTAGGGATGTGAGAAGCAGAGAGACCCGCAGGTACTGCCTAAGCCAGATAACAAAAGGCAGCTCTAAGATGTTGGAGCAATGTGGTTACATCCAGGTGGCTTATAGTTATGTAGTAGCCTAGGGGCTTGTGTTTTGTTTTGTTATTACACCGGTGGTTTGGGTGAGGCTATAAGGGGTTGGAGGAGGCCTCATTGGGGACTCACAACAAAGTGTGAGGACCCCAGCGCCAGAGCGGGCGCAGTATATTCATTGGGAGACTCACAACGAAGTGTGAGGACCCCAGTGCCAGAGCGGGTGCCGTATACTCATAAAGGGACCCACAGTGGCGTGGGGGCCCTGGCGCCAGTGAGGGTGCAGCTTACGGGGTGCTTAGACCCCAGCCCCAGAAAGGGGGCATTTGAGAAGCCCCAGTGCGGGTGTAGCAAGCCCCAGGTGGGGCACTATTGAGAAGCCCTAGCACGGGCGTGACGAGCCCCAGAAAGGGGGCGACATTATTAGAAAAGCCCAAGTTGGGCCCGGCGAGCCCCGGAGAGGGGAGCGCCTTATCGAGAAGCCCAGTGCAGGCGTGACGAGCCCCAGGAAGGGGGCAATATTTGAGAAACCCAGGTGTGGGCGTGGAGAGCCCCAGGAAGGGGGCAATATTTGAGAAAGCCCCGAGAGAGGGTGACGGCTCAGCGAAGGCCCGGAGTGGGCAAGGAGAGCCCCGGGAGGGGGCAGCAGTGTACGTAGAAAGAGAGAGAGAGACAGACCAACGTCAATTCCATCTGTGAGGCTTGGGGCGTGGTATCAGGGATGGTCAGAGCCACGCATAGCCCATAAGGCTAGGCTGTCCCAAAGCACCCATTTGCAGGAGAAGACCCACGAGGAGTCTGGGAAAACCACGGGGTCTGAGTCAACATAGAGACGTGTCCGAGAGGGCGTAAGGCAGCCTCCCAACCTTATCTAACAGCAAAGACGTGGCGGGAGAGAAACAGAGGGTGCCCTTGGGCCAACTAGGCACGGAGAGGGGGCCTTAAGGAGATCACAGCCCTCCTGTAGGACCCCGCTGTGACAACCCCCTTTTAATCAGATAGGCACTTCCATTCTCTGGTCTATATAAAACATCTAAATCCCTTGCTGGTATCTCAAAAAGCAAAGCAGCAACAATAAAACATACATCTCAATTGTGACTTTTCCTAGAGTACCCTTAAAGTATCTCTCTGTCCCAGACCTAAGTTTCCCTTCCCTCAAAAATCTGACACCTACTTTATTTATACCCAGAGGGCACATCTACACATGCAACTAATGTGGCTGAATAAACCCCAACACAATTTGTGCTGGAGTTTATTACCCCTAGGTACCACGTTTCCATGCAAGCCTGGGACCACAGCACATTGAGGACACAGAAAGTGCCACAGACAATCAGCTAGGCCTTCTGGCAGCAACATGGGACTTTAGGAAATGGCCTGCTCAGATGGAAAGAAAGTGATAATGCCTTGGATGTTGTTCTGTGTAGAGAGAGATTAATAGTCATCATGCTTCTCCTTATAACCCAATCTAGTAACAGATTTGGAAACTCTGCAAAGAATGCAGATTAATTACTAATCTGCATTTCCTTGCAGAGTTTCCAAACCTGTTACCAGAATGGGTCATAAGGAGAAGCATGATGACTCTGTTAATATCCCTCTACACAGAACAACATCCAAGGCATTATCACTTTCTTTCTGTCAGAGCAGACCACTTCCCAAAGTCCCATGTTGCTGCCAAAGGTCTAGCTGATTATCTGTGGCACTTTCCGAGTCCTGGCCCTGACTGATGTAGTGATGATCATCAGGTTTAATTAATGCAGGCATACATGAATCAGAAGAACTCATTGCTCCTTTATTTGTGGAGCACTATGCAAATCACTGCAAACCTTTGTCTGGCTTTGACTGACTGGCTTAACCAAGGGACCGTCTCCTAAATCCCAACCTCTATAGTCCAAGTAAGGGAGCATCTCTGTCACCCCAACTGAGATCCACAAACCCTGAATAACCTTCTAGGGTGTACAAACGCAACAAAATGTTCTCAAGTCCATCCCCAAGAAAATGAAAAATCTGACCCTGAAACAAATTGTTCAATCTCCAATTACTGGAATGGCAGTATGGGTGAATATCTGAGGTCCCTCATGGGCATAAATAATTTTCATACTGCACCAAAAGTAGCCTAGCCATTTTTTAGAAATGTATGAGGTGGTCAAATTTACTAAGAACTGATGTCACCCTGCCTATTAGCTCAGCTGCCAACACCTGTAAACCTTCAGAAGTGTAAACCAGCTCATCTGTAGTTCCTCAGACTCCTGGCCCTTGCTGGTTTAAAAAGGTTCTCTCTCTCCCCATAATCAGATGCTATGCAGACCTGGTCAATAAAGGGACAGAACCTTTCTATATCTAATGTACCACTTTCCTATTCAGGATACAGTTTGTCTTTGTAGATTAAGGGAAAGTGTCCTTGTTCAGAGAAAATATTCTCTCTTTTGATTTTGCCATTGGAGTCTGAAAAATTTGATATGTATAGGCCCAAAATCCCTTGGATTTTCCATCAGTCCAATTACTTGTTCTTAAATTCTAAGGTATGGGTATGAATATGTGGGTACCTCTAGTAAAACAGCCTACAGGTAGCCTTTTGTTACTGGTACACACACATTTGTACCTTCTGATCATATCCAGACGAGCAGGGGTGAGCAATTCATTGTGGGACAAATTGTCCCGTAACAGGCAAACTGCCCTTGCCCAGCTCCTCCCAGCTCTTCAATCAGGGACAGCTGGATGCTGAGGCCAGCACCTGTGTTGGCGCCAGCAGTCTTAACAGATGTCTTGGTGGTGTGCTGGAGCAGCAGGGGCACAAGTCGGGCAGCACAGAGGCCTGGCTGGCAGCCAAACAATTGCTCCGGATGGCCCAGAGTCTGTTTGTGCCAGGGCACTCTTGTTTTGAATGCATTGTGCCAATTTTTCCAGGGTTTGTTTTGGGGGTTTTTTGCTGCTGGGAAATCCTGGTAGCCAATTTTGCCACTGTGCTGAAAATCTGCAGACGCCCCTGCCTATCTGGACGTAACCTCTTAGACAGGTGGCAGGTTTGCCAAATCCAACGATGGTGTTAATGCTACAACTGCCCGGTTTTCAGGTTTGAACTAACAAGTCAATCCATCAATCATTACATGACAAAACAGAAGCACATCTTAAAATAAAAGGAATCACTTTAAAAATAAATTTATGCTAATGTTGCTTGTCTGAGACATCCTGTCTAAAATAACCTTTTTATCCCTGGTTTGCTGTCGGATTATACAATACTGGTGCTCCTGTAGTTAGAAAAAGGACAGAACTGATAACCCAAGACTGCTCTTCTCACTATATTGGCAAGCACTAACTTGTAAGTCATTAGCTTAGCCTATATCCCCTTTCCTGGTTTCAAGTTGGCGGGGGAAAAATTAACATTTGTGTATGCTTGGGCAGTGCACCCAAGGTGCTAAGCATGTATAACACAGCAGTGGGCAAAACAGTGACCACAAGCTGGATCCAACTTCTATACTCCAGGTCAGATATATTTAAAAATGTGTTTTATCACTTTGTATTAAACCTCATGTGTCACCAACATTCTTGCAACTATTTAATTCTTGCAGGGAATTAAACTGTTCAGTCATCAAGATATTATTATAAACAAGCAACTTAAAATTAAACTTTATGTACTGCATCAAGCATGTTAAAGCATGGAAAGAAAGACCTGTTGGAAGTAAAACAATGTTGTTTAGTTCCAGGTTTTAACTTGAGCACTACTACTAAAGCAGTAGGTTTTTACTCAGGTGCTACTTACGTATGTGTAACAAGACCAAAAGTAATTAATGTGCACAAAGAATGCCAGGGATTAAAAACTCCTGCAAAAATAATTTAAAAATTCAAAAAATATTGTTGAAAAACAAAGGTTAATAACTGAAAGTCATGTTAAACAAGACACAATTATAGCCAACATTTTTCCTTGCAAGGCTTCGTATATCAGCACAAGGAGTTTCTCTAAATGAGTGGAAATCAATACAAGTTAGTCTTATTAACTTGACAATTTAAATTCTTATACCAAATATTTTAAAGTTTAATAAACTGGAAAACAGAAATTTCAAACAGAATTAGTGACCGCCACAGAGAATAATGCTTATTATTTGGAAAATATTAAGACAACAGAATCTGTTTATTCAATACAAGAGTCAACACTGACGTTTGGGGGCATTTCTTTCTCACCCCTTCCTCACAAGCACTAGATAATCCCCAAATCCACCAACCTACATTTTTCATCAGCCACCATTTGAGGTATGTAAGTGCTCCAGAGGGCTTTTATCCCCATCTACCTATCAGTGAAATGAGACGGGGCAGCCCCCAACCATCTGCAGCCTCAACAAAGCAACAACACTCTCTTGACCTACAGAAAGAGCTTGGTATGATGGACAATCTATGCACAGCAGGAAAAGAGCAGGAAAGGTGGCTGCTGCTAACATCCCACTGGGCACAGTCCTGTAACTGCAGAACCCTGTAATTGCAAACTGTGACCCTAATAGTATAAGTTGCAGTTATGGGGTTTCCAGTAAGAGTACATAACCCCACCTGTACAAAACAACTCAAAGGATTAAGGTCTACATTAACGAAGATCCAGAAGTTTTTTAAATCTACGAAACATACTTTATTCAATATAGTATATGGATTTTTATGTACATCAGATGTATACTTACTGTTTCAGCCATTAAAGGTAGTCATTAAAAGGAATCAATAATGTTCAATAGATACAACAGAAACCATAACAAAACCCCCCCTGAATTTTGAATATTCAAAAATAAAGTCTATTGATTTAGAACAAAGTATGTTTCCTAGCCTGCACAAACATACACACACATCTAAAATTCAGTCTGTTATATCCTTTTTTAATTAAAAAATCTTAGAAAATAAAAATGAATAAATTATAAAATCCCGAAATCTAAGCTACACCTTTATCCAAAAAAGAACACATGTTTAAGAGATATATGCATCTGAAGTGAGTAGGTATAAACAAAACATATACTTCTTCATAATGTCAACACGATACACAGAAGCCCCCTTCAAAGTCAGCCCTATACCAAGAGTGCTCTTTCCCTAATTTGGCTTCAGATCACTACTGTGACTCAACTTCTTTAGGCTCATTTATCATACTTTTATACTTTCAAGGTCATCAAATAAATTTAGTAATTATGGAAAATATTAATTCCAAATGAAGCTACATAATGCATAGCTCATCTGTGCAATATTCTTCTAAAACAATGTACTGACATTTTGGGGGAATTATCTGTAGTGATATAATATTTGTAATATACGCATGCTCAATTGCATCAAAAATAACTGCTCGGTGTTTTAATATTTTTTGTATGCCAACAATGTTTTAAAATAAGTAGAGTTTACAAAAACAAATTAAATAGATGTAATACCCCTCATCTCTGATCTTTGTTCTGGTCATGAAGATTTTAAAGAATATTAGTCTCACACACAGTGAATTACTGATTGCTAACTACTGTTGCCAACTGTTAGGGTACGTCTGCCTTACTATATCAGCTTGACCCAGCTTCCAGTGCTTAATGGTCCTTTAGGCTAAAAGCGAAAGCTGATCCATCAGGCTTACATTAGCATAGAATAACACTCAATGCTTATTGATGTGCATGCAGTGTAACTACCACCCCCGGCACCCAGCTCAGTCTATTATTTTCATTTTATCTCAAGTCATTTGTATGGTTGTCTGCCCCAGTTAAAGCTATGGCAAGACTGGTACTTAAATGAATTTGTGAGAAAGGAGACAAATGCCCCCTGAACTTCAAGCACTTTTCTATCATGGCTTGCTAACATAAAATATACTAGTACTGTTAGGTCCACTTAGCAAGCATATCCAGAATGGCCTTAAGTAGGAAAAAATCACTTAGAGAACTCTAGTAGGGAAAAAGAGTGCTGATTAAATGATTTTAGTGTGATTCTATTAAACAGTGTTCTGATTTTTGCTCAAAAGCTACTTACAAAAATAAATTTCACAACAACTATATCTTACCTAGTTTTAAACATGTCACCTATTTGCATTGAATACCACATGCTAAAATTAATATTCCTAACATTATGCTTCATCAACTGCTGAAATGTTGCAATGGAGTATAACAAAAGAAACCAGGTATTTGCACATAATAATCTTAATTGAAAGTCTTTTGTAATAAATAAAATAGTGCCACAATTGTCAGTACATAGCAAATTATTCAATTCCCAAAAACACAGTCATCAGAATTTAAAAGTAATAAATATTCAACAGGTACAACTTATTAGCTAAGTAACTGCTAAGCATCTTTCAGAGAAAATTTCACTTTTGAGTATTGCTTTTTAGTCCACTGTTTCTCCCTTGCAACTCCATTGTAAAAATGTGAATAAACTTCACGTACTTCCTTATTCAGAGTACACCATTTTAAATGTGCTAAAGCTTTGGAGTAAATAACTGTTCCTCAATGTTTACAGCACCTCAGACACTCACTATAGGAATGCACAAAAAAATGTGGAAAGAGCTGAGATGAACTTATCTACGTGTTAAGGGTGCCTGTTGTGTCTCACTTTATGATATTTCATTTCTCACTAATGGGCTGATGTTTACCAAAATTATATTCCTCTAAACATGGATTCAAATATATCATTAAAGCATATTTTGTTCATTTTTATTGTTCAATTAGAACACATATCATATTGATCTAGCTAGACTACTAGATTGGTTGAACAGTCTGACACCTTTACCATACTTCTTGCATACCACGCACGCCTCTTCCCAAAAACATAGCTATCCCGAGAGAGAGAGAGAGAGAGAGAGAGAGAGAGAGAGAGAGAGAGTGTGTGTGTAACGAGAAAGTTGATTTCTGCACCGGAATGGAAATATGAGGATGCTGGAATGGCTCCCTCCCAATACATGGAGGAAGGGTGGAGTCTTCTGCTCAGCAAAAGCTTCAGGTTTAACCCTGTCACAGCCCTTCTAAGCAGCAAAAAGCTGCTACCAGTTCAGCAATGGGTGTGACATAGTTAAAACTCTAGCTTTTGGCTGAGCAGCAAATGTCAAGGATGTGGGGTGGTTAAACAGACACTGCCCAGCTCGATGCAGCCAGAATTCAGCCATGACTTTGGGGAAAAAAATCTTTTCTTTTCATTATGTCTTCCCAGAACAAGGTACACATCTTATTAGGGCAGAAGGTATGTGGAAAAGAACAGTAGTATTTGTCCCCGGGCAATATCATACATCTGTATCCACACATGTAACATCTGTCTACATTCTCCAACCATGTAGGCATACTTACATCTATATATTCTCTCCTGGGTCAGACAGGGCAAGAATGGGAACATCAATCTCCTCTATCCTGTGATCTGAATTTGTAACCTGAAATATGATTCCTAACTGAGAATCGGCACCTTTATCCCCATGGGTTAGAATAAGGATAGTGCAGTTTTTCTGAAGTGAGTAGGGGTAAAAGGATGTAATACACAAATTGTCAGCATCTTTTATTTATAAAGATTCCTTTATTTGTCCCCTTCTGGCATTCTAAAAACATGCAGGTATTGGTGGGGGTTTATTAATTCAACTATCTTGGGCCAATTCATGTTGTATATAAGACAGCTCAACTTTTTAAAAGTGGAAAAATAGTTCGTTTTCCAAAGGAAATAAATCCCTTTTCCTTTGTTACTGTTCCTGTTTTTTGCTACTGTTACTGGCAGTTATTTAGCTAGTGTTTTGTAACTGTTGAATATTTACTACTTGTCTGTTGTAGCGATTATGAACATATTTTGTTGACAGCCCTCTCCTCTAGTAACAGCAAAAATATTTGCTTCTGAGATGCTACTGTTACAGCATAAAAGATGAATATTTCACTTGGCCATGAATCTCACATACCTTAGTAGCTGCCTTTAAGAAAAGGACAATGTCTTATTTCACTAGTGTGGAACAGAAACTATGGTTTGTTCCACAGGCTTAAAAGAGCTAAGTCAAGCAGGAGTGTTAGACTACTATGCCTTGGACTAGCAGTAGCTAAATATAGTGGGACAGGGTGACAGCAGTCTTTCTTTAGAACTCATGCTAGTCCAGCTAACAAGTAGTGTTGGCATTTCATATTTAGAGACAGAAAAATGAAGCTATGTGCCCATCATTATAGGGATTTGTGCTAGGATGCTGCAAAGAATGACTGAGAAGCTGTTTCACAAGAGCAGACAGAATTGGATACAATTGTGCGAACAGGGGCATCACAGTGTAAAGAGTTAAGAAGAAAAAGAAAATCTGAATAGACTTAATATGTCTGGGTGGAATTTAGTGCCAAATGATTGTGTGGCACTGGGAAAACCTAATGATGGAGAGGTGTGCTTTAGGAAAAAGCATTTTAGAAAAGCATTCCAATATTCACAATATTCAGAATAGATGTCTTCTCCCTAATAGGATTTCCTCATTAACATGGCCCATAACATTTCACTCAAACAGGCAGTTGAGAAAATACTCTTCCTTGCAGCATACTTACAGGAGTTAAAAAAGGAACACAGTATGAAAAGAAGAGAAAGACAGATGGAGAGCAGAGGACTGGGAAGAATCTAGTGGCCAGAACGACAAGTAGTTTGACACCAGCTAACCAAGAGGGTGACTAGGTATCCGTACGTGGAGAAACTGAGAAGGATGGCTCAGAAAAGTTGCCAAGTATTACAGAAAATACTACTATAAATCACACCATAGCCCTCCTGGTCATCACTTAACAGCTTAGCTTCTAGGGGGAATAGCAGGTCAAAGTAAGATGGTACCTTCACTACTTTCTCAGACTATAAGAATGTGCCTTTCTCTGCCCCCAGGGGTTGGCCCCACTGATCTGCAGACATACCATGGGGATTCTCTTCTCATTCAAATAAAAGCAAACCAGAAAGAAGACTTAAAACCAGTGTGTAGAGCAGACAGAAGAGATCAGATCCAGATACCCGAGCCCAGAACGGTGCAAAGGCTAGATGGTTATTTTTCATTCCCCTCCACTAAGGCAGAGAAAAATCAACCAGATGATTGCTCAGTCCTCTTGATCTATCAGAGTGCTCTCCCTGTAAGCTCCTTAAGAGAGCCCTGAGCGAGCATCATCACACACTTTCATAAGCAAAGTAAGAGTCCAAAATTATCCAGTCTGGTAGTCAACTGAGATAAGACTCAACCTATGATGGAAACATGCCCTGAATTTCTTGGTATCTACCAAAAATATACAAGCAATTTGATACTCAATATTACTTTTCACCTTAGTTTGCAACTGGGTCACATTTACACCCATCCTGCAGAATTTAATCTGCTGCAGTCTTCACTTATTACAAAAAAACATAATACAGGTGCTTTCTCACCCAAAACATTGACATTGTCACTTCTACTGGACTAGGAAGAAAGATTGTTAATTTCAAACACATACATATGATGTTTTTTTAATACTCTTGTTAATACTTTTTGCAGAATATATTTTACACTAACCTGGTTGCAAGTTGCAGGTTTTACAAATTTCAGCTTTAGTTCAGCCAGGGCAAAAAGTATTTAGTAAAGCTGATAAGAAAAATGTTTGCTCTATAAAATCTATGATACAAATTTCTTTAAACCAAACTGAAATCCACTCTCTGTACCGAAGACAACAAAAATTATGCCACTAGCTGAATTTCATTGCCAAGCTGTCAACTTGAATTTCTTCTGTTTAAAAATAGCTGTTCATTACATTCAGTAATGGGCTGTCAAAGCACTACAGCACTGAACCTGTATCATACACAGAAGCAATTGGGCAATGTGCATTATTATGTTTAGATTACTAGCATTTTTACAAGACCCCTGGGCTAATTTTAAATGAGATGGTTGACTTGAAGTAAATCAAAACGAATTTTATTTTACGTTAAAGCTAGTACATATTTTCCATTTATGCTGGACTAATTCTGGCCTTAATGGAAGGTAAAACAAAAGATTTACTGAATATGCATATACAGTATATTTATCTCTGTATGTTTGCTTTCACAGATATATTTATTCTATGCAACATATAACTGGTTGACAATCCTGTAGTCAGCAAATTAGATAATATTCCCAATAGTATGAAACAGTATTATTGTCCCATGAATACATAATATGTTGTTAACTAGAAAAATCATGCCTGAAGCATTATGCATTGATGTTTTAGCTTAGTGAAACAATTAGACATCTTTTTAACTAACAAATGCATAATCTGTTTTAATAGATCATCACATAATTTAGTATATTGTGAAAGGCTACAAAAAGGCACCTAAAACCTGCAGCTGAAGCTTCCTTACACAGCATGATACCATAAAACCAAAGGCATGCCAGAATACAAAGAATTGTGGCTACCTAATGATAACAAATGATTTGCAAATATAGTTAATGAATTCTAGGGCCAGACCTTTTTTTTTTTTTTTTGCACTCATGTTTATTTTCATTAACAGGAGATTTCTGACATAGAACTGCTGAATTAGGAAAGAAAAAAAGCTATAGCATACATCCAGTAAAAATCTCTGTTAAAGAAAAAAAATCTAGGTTCTTGTATAGGCCAGATAACATCGTTGATAAGAACTAAGCAACTGGTGGCAATATTGGAGTTCAGGGTTTGTTAGAATTTCTAATATAGCACTTTGTAAATCATTTGCAAAGCATTTGCTCCAGGCTGTGCTTACAGGTGAAAGGCTTTAACATCATAAAAGGTTGTAGCATCAAGGACAATACTTAAAATAATAGTTAGTCAGACTTATAATTGCACACCAAAGATGTTTGTAAAATGTCAGCTGCAGAATGGTAAAAACAGACCAAAAAGGTGTTGGCATTTTAAAAAATTGCTCATAAAAATCCTATGTAATAACTGCATTATATTAACCACAACAGAAAATCTAGTTAATATTGAAAAGACTAGTATAAATTAAAATCAGCATCACTGGAAACACTGGATTTACCCAGGCATAAATGTATCTATGTCAACAGCTTTCCCTATTGCGCCTGGATATTGAGGCACCAATAAAACAATCTACTCAGCCACACCTGGAGAAATGTTGTGACCTTAGGAAGGTGTTCAGATGCTTTCTCACTCTCTCTCTAAGAACACGCCCTTTTTTACTTGATCAAATTAATCTATATTTCATATTTTCTTTGCACAGACTTTTTAAAATATGATTGCTCATTTCTCGGTAGTGCTCTTTGGTGCCATTGCTTCTAATACTGAAACCTAACACAGATTAAAAAAAAAACCTGTATCTCTATACAGAGGTTTAGCATTATGCTATGGCTACATACACTGCACTAAGAAGAGACTGAGCAAAAAATAGCTTCTTAAAATGTGAAACGGACTCATTTTATATATTTTCTTTTTCACAAGCAATTTTCAACATGAACTGACTATTTGCAGAGTGACAGTACTGTGGAAGAAAACCATCTCCATGGAACTGATACTTATTAATAGCAGCAGAGCTAGCTACCCTGTAGAATTCCTCGGATTAAACCTAGAGTGTCATCTTTATGGTAAGACGCTTCATATTTCTACAGGTTTCCATTCAGTCTCCAGGTATTACCTTGACCTCTCTGCTGAGGCTACTTGCAAAATTAGCAATGATAATGATAATGATGATGATAATGTTAGGTTTTGACTTGCACTTTTCTAATTTGACCTAATGAAAACAGATTTATATAAACTTCATAATTATTAAAGAAAGGTACATATTCCAAACAACACAATGTGCAACACATTTAAATTAAAATAGGAAACATGTTAATTGTTCCATAGTTTACTCAGAAAAAGTAAATTATAATTCCTCGTTTGAAATCCAGTTTTCTTCAACATTACTGTCTAACCTTCTTTCCCAACTAAACAGTCCCACAATGCACAAGGCAGCTTTTCTATGATGTATGCAGGAGGTGCCATAATACAGTTGTGAATAATGGATGGGCTCAGAAGAATAGCTACATCAAGATTTTTTTAAAGCTACTCATTACTGAAAATTCTAAAAAGGTTGCCTTATGCCTGGACAGTAGGGTTGGCTTTGCAAATGAAGATAGACCTCCCCTCCCAATCCCACAGATGAGGCTCCCCCTGGCAAGAGAGCAGTTTTTCACCATAGCAACTGGATAACCCACTGGGTATCCAAAAAGAGACAGAGCTGACTGATTCCCATGAAAGATGTGGCCAGGCCCTAAAAGAATATAAGCAACACTTCCTAAAGGCTGCCTTTACACAGCCATCTAAAGCATTCACGTATTCGTTCCCTAAGCTTTGCAAGCCTATCTCAAGTGTGATGATATTATGCTTCTAGATATGCAACAAGCAGCAACAATGAAGGATTTTTTTCTTCATTGCCAAACACACCTAGGCTAGGGATAAAAGTTACACACAAACCAGTTTAAGTGATCAGAAACTGGTTTAAACCTGTAACAGAATATGCCATATTTAAGACAACCCTGAATATAATACGACTCCCCAATAATTAGATTTTACATATGGAAAAATTTGTTATAATTGTCCAGGAATATTATCTAATTATTGGAGGTTTGCCTTGAATCTCTCCTCTTCCCACTGCTAAAAAATAAATCTGGGGGGAGGGAGGGATCAGGTAGCCCCCTTCCTCTTTGGCCCTGCCACCTTCTTCCCCCTGCAGCCCCTTCCCACCTTCTTTATTGTCAGACCCTGCTGTCCCTGAGCACATGCAAGTGAGGACACATTTGAAAACACTGACCTAGAAATAAACTTACCTGTAGTTATCTGCATATAGGCAGATTACTAGAAGTAACCATAGACATTGTTCATCCAGAATTCATTCAGTTTACCTTTTTTTTTTAATTGTTGCAAGTTTTAACACAGGTACTCAATAAACACTTTTAAGCAGCATTTTTGTACCTACTTATATATATTACAAACAATGCATGATATTAGACCAAAGCCAGAAGGCTCATGATTTAACATATAGTTTGCTGGGCTGGGCCCCCAGCAGAGTCAACAGCATTTCAAGCCAGGGCATCCCCACAGCTCAATGTAGGTGTACTCCAGATACTCCACACAAAGGATTTATGTTAATTAGCCCCTGACTCGTGACTGGAAGCAAGTATTCTTGTCACTGGTGTGTCTTGGGATCCTCCAAAAATTCATTAGCAGATGAGACACAGGGCAACCTGGTCCAGCTCCATCTCATGAAGGGTAAGGCAATATTAAACATGTGACAAGTTGAGAGAGGAGGGAGACAGAGATTTCAGGTGAATTGTTTGGGGCTCCATTTGGTGATGCCTGCCAGACATTTGAGGCTGGTGAAGAAATAGGAATCACAGGAAATGGGAAACAAAGGGGCAGCTCAGCTGTGGGAGTGAAGAGGAAATTGAAATGCATTCAATGTAATGGTCCATCATCACTTGGAAAAGAGTTGGTGCTAAGGGGGGCTATGCTCAATGGGCACTACCATATATCTTGTTCAGCTGAGCTGTACGAATGTAACCTTGTGGTAGAGTCCTACCTTTGGACTTTTTGCCAGGGGCAAGCAAGATTAGGTAGGAGGCATCTGAACTCAAAGCATTCTGGGTTTGGGGCTTGCAGGTAAAATGTCTCCCATGGATTTGGGAGTATCTGGAGTCCCAGGCTGAGGGGTCTGGGAGGCAGGACACTTGCCAGTGGTACTGTCACAAAGATTGAGCTCTGATCAGTGGTACTGAGCCAGTGGTACTGTCACATAGTGAATGATTGAGCTCTGATCGGTTGATAGAATTTGGAACTGATTTGGCCCAAGACACAAAATTTCAAAAAATAAAAACAAAAAAAAATCAATATGTGCACCTCATATGGGCCATGTATTTTAGTCATGCTCAGTGTTGGCTGCATTTAATTTTTATAATTGGTTTCCATTACTGAGCACATGCTGCTTTTGGCAGCAGTTTAATAATAGACACTGTATTTAATGAGGTTTCCTTGTATATGAATGTAAGACAAGGGACTTTTCCCCCCATGTTGATTGGCAGGAAAAACATGTCTTATATTTGAGTGAATAAGGTAGTTAATTACATGCAAGTTAAGCTTCCACCTCCCCTTCCCCCTCTCCTAAATATACACTATCATAATTGGGAAATAAAATTAAACAAATAATCGAAAAAGTTTTCAATTAGGCAAATTTCCTAAGTTTCTCTTTTGGAATTTGAATGAATATTTTTCAACTTTTATAATTGGCAATCACTGAGAAAATCCAATTTACCCATTTGATAATTATAGAGTAAATCAAACGGATAGATATGGTATCACCTTCTTGCTGTCTCTGAAAATGAATATGAAAGTATATTTGCATATAAAACCTATTAGCCTGCTGATGCTCATGTCTCTGCTACCCAACTGCAGCCTTATGTACACAATATTTTATTTTGGGAAAAATGTATTACTACTAAGAAGAACATAACTGAGCAAATGACTTTTTTCCTGCTGACAATAATTCTATAGTATGATTATGACAGAGCATTTATTTAATATATACAGTATATACGTTAAATGCAGGGTTTGAATTATACTTTGACTCTTGGGGGGAAGGGGTCTACAAAAAAAACTAAACTGGTTCCTTGATTAACAAGTCCATCTAAGTGAAGGAGCAATCCGATCAGAGATGGCCCCAGGTTATAATGTTCAAATCTTACAGGAAGAACTCTTGTCTTTTATTTGGGGGGGGGGGCAGCACCCCTCAGCTCCCCCTTAATTCACACCCTGGTTAAATATATAAACTTATAAAAATGCTACAAACTGGTATTTTTAGTAATAGGTATTAACAAGCATGCATACTGTACCATGGCCTCTTTATATTGGAATTATAGAATTCCTTTTGGTTCTCACACCTGTTCCAAAATACACAATACTGTACACAGTATGACATGAAAGGTTCTCGTCCAACATATCAGATAGTAAACAGTGATATTAAACACTGGTATCATACACTGAACACACACTGATGAGGATGTTAGTGTCTACTATCAAATATCTGCAAACAGCTCCACAGCATAATGCAACAACATATATCAGAACACTTCCAGAGTCAGCTATGATCTACTACAGTGGTTGTCAACTGGGGGAACATGTACCCCTAGGTGTACTTAAAAGGTTTGTAGGGAGCAGGCAGAACTCTGCATGCACATACGCAGCCACAGCATAGCACGTGGGTGGCCAGGAGTGTAGCCCAGCCATGTGGAAAGCAGCCAGGTCTGGCTGGTAAGTTTGCTGTGGGGGCAGGGAGTGGGCCTGGGAAAGGGGCTGTCCTGCCAGGGTGGGGCGTGGGACTGAGCTATGTAGGGAGAAGGGCAGCTCCTGTTGGTACATGCACCCTGGGAGGGCATGGGGGGCATGTGCCCCCAGATCTGTGTGCAGGCGGGGTGGTCTGCAGCCATGCCAGGCTGTTACCGGTAGGGGTTGGGCTGGGCTGCTCTGGGTGTGGGCAGTGGCAGCACTGGGAGGGAGGTTGGGTGGGCTACGGCAAATTTGGGATGGCTGCAGGCCCCCCCCATAGGTTTACTCCTGTAGGCCCCCACAGTGAGGGTGGGAGTGGGGCTGGAGCTGAAGCAGGGACAGGCACTGCCTAGCCGGGGTGGAGTGTGGGACAGAGCCGCAAGCAGCTTGTCTGTGGGGCACAGGGTGTGGCAGCTCCTGCTGCTGTGCACACCATGGAAGGGCATGGAGGGTGCATGCTCCCATATCTGCACAGGGAGCACGGCGGGCTGTGAGGCCCTGCGAGCTGGAGATGGGGCAGTGCCTGTGGGAGTGTTGGGCTGAGCTGCACGGGGAGGGGAAGCTGAGGGGGCTTTGGAGAATTTTCAGGTGGCTGCAGCTCCTCCCGTAGCCCCCTCCCAGCACCACCACCCACCCCAAGTGCGGCCCGGCCCAGCCCCCACCGGGAACAGCCCAGCATAGCCCAAGCCCGCCCACACTCCCCATGCCCTCCCAGGGTATGTGCAGTGGTGGGAGCCACTCCCCCCCCACGCCCCCAGATAAGCCACTCACAGCTGTCCTGCGCTCCACCCTGGCTGGGCAGTGCCTGCCCCTGCTCCAGCTCCAACTCCAGCTCCAGCCCCAGCCCCACTCCCTCTCCCTCCCTCACCATGGGGGCCTATGGGAATGGGGCTACAGCCAAACAAAATTCACCACAGCCCCCCCAAACCCCCTCCCAGTGCCACTGCTGCCCACCCTGAGCACACCCCAGACCCCACTGGGAGTAACGGAGCATGATCCTGGCCCCAGCCCACCCAGCCTCATGCACAGACTCAGGGGCACATGACCCCCATGCCCGCCTGGGGTGCGCATAGCAATGAGAGCCACCCTGCCCCAGCTGGGCAGCCCATCCCAGCCCCACACCCTTCCCCACCACTGGGGCCTTGATCTACCCCCCCCAGTGCAGCAGAAGCCCGCCCTCGCCCCACATGCAGATCCGGGAGCACACGCCCCCATGACGTCCGAGGGTGTACACAGCAGTGGAAGCTGCCCCCCACCCCACGCCCCCCGAGACAAGCTGCTCACAGTTCTGTC
>NW_005841830.1:7356959-7366029 GCF_000455745.1 Alligator sinensis
TATATATATAATTGTAACAATATATATTGTTTTTAAGTAGATATATATATATATGGGGGTACATGAGCTGAAACTTTAAGAGAGAAGGGGTACATTTGTTTAAAAAGTTTGAAAACCCCAGATTTATTTTACCAAACTCTAACTGCATGTTAAAAAGCTGTCCCAAAGCACAGAAAGGTGTTTGTCATTTGATGCACCTAAAAATATTTATCAGAGCACTGCAGCACTGAAAAAAGGTGGAAACTATAATGACTGGGTATTTTATAGCATTAAAAGGGGCCAGGGCTATCATTAAAAAATAAAATGATTTTACTGTCAGTTCACTGTCAAGTCAAGGAGGGGGCTGAGAAAATCACTAAAATGAATAGAAAAATACAGGATTTCTTAGGGTGATATCTTTTATTGGACCAAGTGGGTAGTTGGGATAGAATTAGACAAGCTTTTAAATGTAAGACATTTCTTGTTAGGTCATTTCTGGACCATCACAGCTACAACATCAATCTTACACTACTAGAAAATTAAAAAAATATATGAAAAGAGCAATGTCAAGCTTTAGGTAACAGAAATGTCTTTGTTATGTATTTTCCCCAAAGCCCACAACACCAAAAAACAGGAAGCACAAAACAGGGGAAATGGATAAAAGAACCAAACCACTCTCTGAAGATGCAAAAGACTTCTCTGCAGTTTTGTGAAGGTAAGCAAGGCTGTCATAGCCTAAAGTGCAAGCGTTCTTGAGTGACTGAGTGATAACAACTGGGACTGCTGATAGATTAGCTAGGTATATTGTGCCTTGATAGAAGGAAAGATAATAGATTGCATAAGGTGTGCAGGAAACATCAAATGGGAAGAATGACTATGAACATGGCAGCATAGATAGAGCATTTACACCTGCGCTTGCAGACCAAAATGCTTTAAAAAATAAGTAGTTTCATTATTTTGAATTTTTTAACTCTCCCTTATTCCATCAATCAATTAAATTCATCCCTTTCCTTTATTTTTCCTTCTTCTGTTTTTGCACCTATTAAATGCCTTCATGTGAAGTGTTAGTAACATCAGTGGCACTATTTTAAACCTGTTAGTATAGGTGTGTGATGTAAAAATAAATGAATATTTTTAAAAGACACCTCTTCTTCCCCAGATACCCTGAAGACCTTCAAAAGTAGAATATATGCAGGCAATGTAATTTAGTGTTCCCATACATTTAATTGCCTTTACATTATCTGTGATTATGCATAGCCCCATCCAAAACAGCATTATATTTTTCTTTGGAGCATTCTTTCTACTAGCAAACATACAGTGAACACAGCTGTTTTCCATAAAGAATCAAGAACAGTTTAAAACTGATACTTATGTTTTAAATGACAGCTAGTAGGAAAAGAGAAACAATCATGAGACAAAAACAGAACTAGAAAGAAAAAATGGAAAGGTAAATAAATAGGAGCAAGAAAACCACAAGCTAAAATAGGGATGGGAACAAGAAGGTAAATTTATGAGAGGTAAATTGAGAAGAATAATAAGGAGCTAGAAAGAAACTTAAATAGAACACAGAAAGGCAGTAGTGGGAGTATATAGATAGCTAAAGGACAAATTAAGGGGGAAAAGGTAAAGTTAAAAAAGTGTGCATTTAATTAAACCATTTCTTTCACTTTCCTAAATTCATACAGAGCAAAAGAAAACAATTTAAGTCACTGCATGGGCTTCTTCAGTAATCCTAATAAAATATACTGATTTGATGCTCAAAGGAAACATCTTATAGACTACAGACTGCTAATCAATACTACAAAATTCAATAGCCAATTCCTAAGAAGCTTACTTAACTCAGGAACAAAGAAATCAGAAGAAGAACTCCATTTGACTAACCACTGTACACTGTTCCTACCCTGAAGTTAATATGGTGGATTATTGCCTTGGGGTTCAGGTCTATGAATATGGCTCCAAAGTACGATGATAATACAAATAATTGCAAAGATCTGTGCATAAACAAGCATAGATACACTAGTATTCCAGCAAAAGGAGATGTTAATTTAGATCTAGATGTTATTTTGCAGTACAGGCAGTCCTCAACTTTCGACTTTTCGAGTTACAACAAATGGCATTTACGACATTTGTAAATTGACACCCTGTTTCAAGGTTCCCATGCCGGTTTCACCTTTATGACGGTCAACACAGCTGCATCCAGCTGGTAAGTCTGTTGTTGGGGGAGGGGGGTGGTATGGCAGTAAAGATCAATGCTTCCACAGTGAGGGAGGGATTGGGGCTGGGGCAAGCGCTGCCCAGGGAGGGGGTGGGGCAGCTTGCACAACTGCACACTGCCAGTCCAGGAGCTGCTCATGTGGTGGCTTGTCCAAGGGCTCTCTCTGCTGCTCCTGCCACTGGTCGGAGATGGCATGGGGCAGGAGCATGTGCCCTAGGACCTGTGTGGGGCAGGCGGGGCCAGGCCTGCGCCGGGTGGAAGGCAGAAGGCACTAGGAACAGGAGATATGCCCCCCCGCTGCTTGCCCAGCTGGTGTGGGGCCAACACAAGACTGAGCTGCTGCACTGTCTCCACACAAGCAGCATGCAGTGGTGGGAGCCAGTCCAGCTTCCCCACACCTCCCAGATGAGCAGCGGCTTCTCCCCAGCTGGGCAAGAAGCAGCAGGGCATGCGGGGAATGTGTACCTCCAGATCGGGGCAGCATGGGCAGCAAAGCAGGGGCTATGGGGGCTGCAGCAAGTTTTTGGGTGGCACACACTTCCCTCTCCCCCATGCCCTGCTGCTGCTCGCCCAGTCGGAATAAAGCTGCTGCTCGTCTGGGAGGTGCGGGGAGGCCCAGCCAGCTTCCGTCGCTGCACGCTGCTTGTCTGGAGACAGCACAGCAGTTCAGTCTTGCACCAGCCCCACACCAGCTGGGTGAGCGGTGAGGGGGCATAGCCCCCGCTCCCAGCTCCTGCTGCCCGGCGCAGACACGGCCCCGCCTAGATCCTGGGGCACACGTCCCCACCCAATGCCTTCCCTGACCAGTGGCAGGAGCAACAGTGAGAGCCGCCGGACAAGCTACCATATGAGCAGCTCCTCGACTGGTGGCATGCAGGAATGTGAGCTGTCCCACCCACTCCCTGGGCAGCACTTGCCCCAACCCAGGTCCCAGCCCCAATCCCCCCCCTCGCTGCGGGGGGCATTGATCTGTCACCCCACACCCCTTTCTCCCCCCTCCACTCACCACAACAGATTCACCAGCTGGATACAGCTGTGTTGACTGTGGTAAAGAAACCAATCCCCCATTTATAACATTGTCCTATGGGAAAATTGGTTCCAAGTTATGACATTTTGACTTTAGACTCAGCTTTCAGGAATCAATTGTGTTGTAAGTCTGAGGACTGCCTGTAATAGCCTATGATGTATCTAAGGGCCTTTGCACAATAATTAAATATATGGGTTCTGTCATGATGTCTCTGTGCTGGTCTCCACATTCAAAGCATCTTCGAAGTATCAGACCAGGCACTGAAATTGAAAAAGCTAGAGCCAAAGTCAAAATATTGACAAGAGTCAAGATTTTAAATCACAACTGAGTACAAGTAAATCTCAACAGAGTACAAGTGCAACCTCTGCTCCCTACCTCAGAGATATAATGTACAAACAACACATCAAAAACTATAATATGAATAAAAACACCTGCTTCTCTACCACTGCAGCTCTCTCCTAGTATTTGACTCCAGTCACCTTAAGTATGCAGACTATTCCCACTGTTTCCGCTTCTTCAAACTGCTCTCTCTCACACCTGACTCACTGATCTTAACTATTGAAACTGCATTTACTAAGGTACTACTCCTTCTACTCTCAAAGGGATTCTTCTATTCTCTCCATTTCTGTGATACATGGGTCATTCCCCTTTCCTATCCCTCTACTCCCAGATATTCTATGAACATATCCTGTCCTGTTTCTCCACATGTATTATATTATTTGCTGTTATTTCATTAGATATTATAGAATCTCTCACACACTCTCTTGCCTTTTTTCTGTTAGCCTTTGTTAAGGTTTCCTGTTCTCTCAAAACTTTTCCCTCAGTGATCTTATCTGCAACCTCATATGTACCTCTCCATTCTCATATGTATCTAATGTCTACTCTCCAAATCCTGATATAGATCATAATGGTAATGCTGAAGAAGCACCCTAAGCTCATCTTTCATCTTTGTCCTTCGTCTCCTTCCATTTGTCATCACCATGCTACTGTTAAAATAATAATAATTTCCTGCTGTACTTCTCAGGTCTTCTTTGTTAAGAGCTCTTCAACAAGTTCTAGCTCTCTTTCAAGGCTCTGCACAAACCTGTTGTCTCCTTCTGTATCTTCTCCAATTTCCTACTATTCCCCCATTTATCATGTTACATGCTACTTGATATCTTCTTCAAAATACTCCCTTTTCCTCCTTCAGCTTCACTCCTGTATATCTAGCCACCTCCTTAAGCAGTCTGCTGCTTCTTCAGGCTTCTTTGAAAAGCCTACCTCTTGTTCAGGTTCATCTTTAACAGTGCCTTTTGTTTTAGCTTTCCAATTCTGATGACCTGTCAGATGCTATTACAATTTGAAAGCCAGATCCAACCTTCCTCATCTGGAAAAATCCAAACCCAGGTGCCTGCTTCTTTCTCAAGACTAAACACCATTGCAAAACCAGAAGCCTACAACATACAGGACAATAATCCTCTTTTCACCAAAAAACAAAACCACTTATACTGACCCCTACAAGGAAATACATGTATACCATTACTTCAGCTGAAAGGGCTGGGTTAAGAGAGACAGGCCTTTATTCACATTCCCTTGCTTTTTTGTCTGCTTATTCCACATTCTAAATGCTATTAATATGTTACGGTTAAGTGTCTCTCTGCTGTTTATTTCAAGATATCTTCAACAGTGAACGTTTATAATAGCTAAAATCTGTGATGTTACTACTGAGTTTCTGAAACAGTTAGGCCTCTGTTTTGGTGGATACAGACACACAAAAAATCCATCTCTGCAAATGATGTAAAATCATTTAATTTTTGTAATTAAATACTGATAGTCCACAAAATAAAGCTGCTACAAAGACATAACAAGAGGATGAAGTAATAGAGAATAATGAAGTGAAATCATTTGATGATAGACATCCTGTTTATTACAGTTATGTGAGATTTCCACAAATGTTTATCTGCATTTTAATTACAATATTGCTTCTTTTAATACACATAACAAGGATATAAATTAATTCCATATTTGATCCCAACTCTGATTATTTCCTGTTAATCTGAAAAGGAGGGTTGCCAAGAGGGGGAGAGGACAGCATTTACTAAACAACGGTAGAAAAAGTTTAAATGATCCTGTAACTTGTAAAATATGCCAATATTCCTGTAAAGTGATCCATGCATAGGGAGCTCATTGAATACATAACGGACCCTGAAAGCAAATTTCTTTACAAAATTGCAAACAGAATTATTTATACACACACACACACATATTATACATAGATATGTAGATAGATATATCTAGATATAGATAAATCTACACACACACACACACACACACACACACACACACACACACACACACAGTCTTAAACTCAATAGTTGTCCATATTCTACCCAAGTACCTTGGGCTGACATTCTAAACCAGTGGTTTTCAATCTTTTTTTAATCTGCAGACCCCTAAAAAATTTTCAAATGCAGGTGCAGACCCCTATGAATTGTAAGTGTGGATTTTTTATCATAATCATCTTTTGCAGACCCCCTAGACAGTCTGTGGGCCCCGAGGAGGCTGCAGACCACAGGCTGAAAATCACTACTCTAAACAGTCTGTTGCAAAAACACCTGTGGTAAGCAACTCCTTGTCTTTTTTATCCTGCTCACAGCTGAAATGGTGGTAGCAATGGTGACAGCTTTGAAGAGAAAAAAAAAACAGTCTAGGATAAAAAGGCTAAAATAAGTAACAAGTCTACTGGCATGAATAACAGTTATAAAGTCAAGCTTTAGTTCCTCCTTTATATAACACAAATGAAACAGTATTCACTGAAATAGAGAATGCTCTATTTAAAATTATCACACGTTCATAATATATGTTCTAGAACAATGGCTCTCAAGTCACCCCTCATGGGCTCAAGACACCCCTCAGAAAATGCCAGTTCTTAGTTTTCCCTCTTTTTTGACTACGAAAAGAAATTGAGCAACATTTCTTTTGCAAAGAACTCAGAAAAACCAGAACAGGACAGAATGTTTTTAACACTATGAATTCCTGTTTGAAATCTCTGCATTTATCTTATAAATCATGTCTGCATATCCAATAGTGCCCCATGGCACCCTTGAGAGACTCTCAAGGCACCCAGGGGGCCACAGCACCCTAGTTAAGAATCACTGATCTAGAGGCTAAATGGTTTCATTTTGAAAAGTTAACACCTCTCTCTTTTATAGTTTTAATTAAAATGAAAAATTTCAAAAGAGTATGGACTCACGTGCATTTGCTTGATTTGTACACCCAACACTTGATACACATATGCACCGACGTGGACACAGGACAATCATTGTTTTTACACAGTACGTTGAACAAATTGTGTTGAGATTTTTTTATCTTAATGATTACTGTAATTATTAGGAGAAAATACTTTTTTAAATTAACTAAGTCCCTAACAGAACTTTAACTTTCAGGCTATTTTTATTTTTATTAGGAACAACTGAATATGTATACAGAATATTCAATGCTCTTTCCTCAAACATTTTGATTATTTTCTGCATAATTTTATAAAGCTGAAAAGTATCTGCAAACTTGAAAAATGTTACCAATGTCCTCTTTCTAAACTCTTTGAAACTAATGTTAAGATAACCAAATAAAAATTCTCAGGGACTAAACAATCTTCAAACAAAATAACACTTCCATTCCCCTCCAAAAAAGGATTGCAAATTTAACAAAATACTCTTACCTTTGGAAGAACTTTATATGATTAGTACATAAAAATGAATTTAAATTTATCTAGAACCAAACCAACCGCCCCAACTTTCACACGGAATCCAATTATTTTAAGAAGGAAAGGGATATATAGCCGAGGCCCAATTATTAGATTTCTTAATAAAATATACAGCAGGTTTTCGGTTTAAGTATTTGCAAATTCATACAAAATTTTATATTAATAAGAAAATAAGCAGGCAAAATTAAATTATTGTTCTACAGTCAGAAATTTATAACTAAGACAACTTTTGATCACTTAAAAATTATGAATTAGAGTTCTTCCTTCCTCTCTTCACTTTAACATTTTTAGTTTGTTGATGAACCAACCGTGTTTGGCATAATTAACACTAAGATCTTCAGAACTCAGTGACTGAGAATAATTGCTTCTCTCTTTTCTTTCCTGAGTACACTGAAGCCCAACCTAAAGATTTAGAGCTGACTGGACAAATATAAAGGATGTCAGAAACAGTGACCGCTGACATGCCATTCAAGACGCATGGAAGAGAGTTCAGGCTTGAATGCCTCTAAACTGCTCATTGGTAAGATCAGCTATCAACGAGACACAGTGTAAGTCAGCACAATTCACTGAGCCTGCTATGACCTTAAAATCATTGCTCCTGGGGCATGTTCATCCACCAATTAGTTTATATGCTCACTGGAAATCCATTGCTCAGTAAATGCACTGGTCTCTCATTCCACAGTGTTGATGAAGTGTGTGTGATGGCTTTCTCTTCACAACTTGACCCCTAAAGCTGACCCATCTGGAACTGAAGTATTCATGCCACTTGAGCGCATCCTTGGATATCAGAGTTTGATATTTTCTTTTAAAAACTACCATGGTTCACAGTTTTCTCTTAATTTAAAATGTTTCAGAACTGATGGAGCGAACAGAGTAAAAAGTATACTGAAATATATTTGTGCATTTACAAAGGATTTGGAAGAATGAAGTGATCTGAAGATTATTTCTGACAAAACTGGAACAAAAAATTAAAATATTGTCTGGTTTAGAGTACAGTTTTTAAGCTCAAATATTGGCATTTTCATCCCAACAGGATTTTCTTGCCAAGTGTAGCAGGAAGATTAAAATTTAGGTAGTAAGCTAACTTTACTCATTAGATTCAAGAAATGAAGAAGAACAAGAAATTGTTTTTTAGATATATTGGGAGTAAAAGGAAGGCCCAGGGAGGAATAGGACCCCTGCTAAATGGGCAGAAACAATTGGTGACGGACAGAGGGGACAAGGCTGAACTCCTCAACGAGTTCTTTGCCTCAGTGTTCCTAAGTGAGGGGCACGACAAGTCTCTCACTGGGGTTGTAGAGAGGCAGCAGCAAGGCACCAGACTACCATGCGTAGACCCTGAGATGGTGCAGAGTCATTTGGAAGAACTGGATGCCTTTAAGTCAGCAGGCCCGGATGAGCTCCATCCGAGGGTGCTGAAGGCACTGGCCGACATCGTTGCAGAGCCAATAGCGGGAATATTTGAAAGCTCGTGGCGCACGGGCCAAGTCCCGGAGGACTGGAAAAGGGCCAATGTGGTCCCCATTTTCAAGAAGGGGAGGAAGGAGGACCCGGGCAACTATAGGCCAGTCAGTCTCACCTCCATCCTTGGCAAAGTCTTTGAAAAAATTATCAAGGCTCACATTTGTGAGAGCCCGGCAGGACAAATTATGCTGAGGGGAAACCAGCACGGGTTCGTGGCAGGCAGATCGTGCCTGACCAATCTAGTTTCTTTTTATGACCAGGTTACGAAACGCCTGGACACAGGAGGAGGGGTGGATGTCGTATACTTAGACTTCAGGAAGGCCTTCGATACGGTATCCCACCCCATACTGGTGAACAAGTTAAGAGGCTGTGACTTGGATGACTACACAGTCCGGTGGGTGGCGAATTGGCTAGAGGATCACACCCAGAGAGTCATAGTGGATGGGTCGGTTTCGACCTGGAAGGGTGTGGGAAGTGGGGTCCCACAGGGTTCGGTCCTTGAACCGATACTCTTTAATGTCTTCATCAGTGACTTGGACGAGGGAGTGAAATGTACTCTGTCCAAGTTTGCACCCCCCTAAGGGTGAGGTGATCTTTTATACTTATTACAACAAGGCAAGACTTCATGGTTAACAAAAAAAGC
>NW_005841830.1:7366281-7389752 GCF_000455745.1 Alligator sinensis
GGATAACCTGGAGAGGGTCCAGAGAAGGGCCACTCGTATGGTTAAGGGCTTGCAGACCAAGCCCTACGAGGAGAGACTAGAGAACCTGGACCTTTTCAGCCTCTGCAAGAGAAGGTTGAGAGGCGACCTTGTGGTTGCCTATAAGTTCATCACGGGGGCACAGAAGGGAATTGGTGAGGTTTTATTCACCAAGGCGCCCCCGGGGGTTACAAGAAATAATGGCCACAAGCTAGCAGAGAGCAGATTTAGATTGGACATTAGGAAGAACTTCTTCACAGTTAGAGTGGCCAGGGTCTGGAACGGGCTCCCAAGGGAGGTGGTGCTCTCCCCTACCCTGGGGGTCTTCAAGTGGAGGTTAGATAACCATCTAGCTGGGGTCATCTAGACCCAGCCCTCTTTCCTGCTTATTCAGGGAGTCGGACTCAATGATCTATTGAGGTCCCTTCCGACCCTAACATCTATGAATCTATAAGAAGACAGTTTTGAGGCACAGAAGAGAAGGTTTTATTACATGCATGTCTTTTTCGTCCTATCTCAGATTTCCAAACTACTATTCACTACTCTTGCAAAATATTCATAAAAATTCAAAAACAGCTAGTGCCCTAATAATATATACATAAATAAAATTCCAAGTTAATCCCCTCTCTGCTTTATTCATCTTTGTTTCTTGCTGATCCAGGAATTGTTTTCATTTTAAAATGTTGTTACCATCAATATTTAAAAAGAACAAATAATCATCATCAAGAGAAATTTTCTTGAATGATCTCATTTCAGGAACTGCTAGTTTTCTCTCACCATCTTCCTCTGGGTAAATATTTTCCAGTCAAGTTTTTTTAATGAAGATATTTGTCAAAAATAAACTTTTTAATAGCTAAACAAAAAATTCAAAAGAAAATTCCTTTTTTCTGTTTTTGGTGAATCCCCAAAATTAATTTTTTCACTTAAGGATTTTTTGAGGGAAGAAAGTAGGAGAAAGGGAGGGGTATGTTTGATTTCCTTGTCCCACCTTTACAGTCCCTCCTTTTTTTTCAATAGTAAAATGGCGAAAAAGGAAGAAAAGAGGAAGTAATCAAATATTTCCTATAAAGGTTTCCATGAAAATTCTGAATATAATTATTCCTTTCCAAAACCCTATACAAGAAATCATATTTTCTTGAATTCTTGCAAAAAGTCTTCATTGTTCAGCCAGCTCTGTTAAGATCAAGGTTTGTTGTTCTAAGTGCAAAGAGAGCTTACACTTATGTAAGATGCTTCTTTTTCTGATCCAACAGAAACTAGCAATATCCAGAGTACAATATAAGGCATTTTGAGTTACAGACAATTTAAACTGTATTATCCTAGTCCTCAAATTAACAAATCCCAAAAGCTAACTGTACGTGAGGAATCCTTGCCAAAAAGAAGGTATTTTTAATAGATGCCTGCAAACATCTGTACTTGGCCCAATGCCAACTGTATAGTTTCTTCCAGATATTTAATAAAGTAAGTATTGGTAAAGTTAGCAGGCAGCATAAAAACTGCAGATAAGTTTTATTAGATCAGGCTGGATGGCTTAGTAAGCTGGATTTATTTGTATAGCAAGAGTATATTTGAATTACATTCATTTGAATACAGTCAAACATAAGGTCATCCAATTAGAAACAAAGAATGTATGTCAAATATGCAGGAAGAGATACTGTATTCTAGATAGAAGAAATTGCAACAAACATATAGTCATCATAATACACAACCAATGAGCATGCTCTCCCAGTGCAAACTGGGGCTTGAAGAGCTAATGAAAACTGTGAAAAGATCAAAAGGAAAATATCAAGCAGTAAGAAGTAGAATTACTTCTTTATACAGAAGTGTTGAGACTATGATTGGAATTTTATGTCCAGTTTTAATGTCTACACTTCAAAAAAGGGGAATTAAAAGTGTTCAGAACATGATTCTAAGAACACTTTTAGATATGGAAAAACATAAGAATGTGGTGAATTTTCCAACCTAAAGTTCTTTCAATCAGAAGTGGCCAACCCACAGCATGGGTTTCACAAGTGGCACAGGTAGCTTGTGTGTTTGGCATCCAGTAGATTGGGTAGGGGACAGGCAGTAACAGTGGCAGATAGAAAAGGGATCCAAAAGCAGAGCAGCAGCTTGGTTAGGAAGCAGAAAGTTGAGTAGCAGATCAGGAAAGGGATCAGAGTGGCACTCAGGGAGGATGAGGGGATAATTTGGGGTGCACCTGTGAAAAAGATTGGCCTCTGCTGCTTTAAATCATGATTGCTTGTCTTTAATAAAGCTATGTTTTAGCTTGATCAGAAATCAGAGATTGATGAAGGAATTAACAGCTATGACTCTATGGCTTGTATTATGCAGGAAATTAAACCAGATTATCTCTATGGTCCTTCATAACTGCATGGAAAATCTTGACCTCAATGAAATGAACAGAATTTCTTGCTGGCCTTAGGGTATATACCATTTATTGTCACAAATACCTAGGGGTGTGCCAATAAAGATTTTTGGGGCCAATACCAATAGCTGATTTTTAAGGAGGCATATCAGCTGATACAGATCCAATTACCAATACCAGCCCAGCCCAGCCCAGCAACTTGAAAAGCAGTGTCCAGCAGGGTGAGCAAGGGACAGAGCTTCCAGAAGGCATGGGGAGTGGGGCTGGCTCTCCCCACTGCATGCCACTTGTCCAGTAGTTTAGCTGGCACTCGCCCACTCATCTGGCAACTCCCACCGCTGCTCCCACCACTTGTCTGGGAAGGCATTGGGGGGCGGGGGAGGAAACGTGTCCCTAGATCTCCATGGGGCGGCAGAGCCAGGGCTGCACTTGGGGCAGGCGGCAGCAGCACTTGGGGGGTGGGGGCTGCAGCCACCCCAAAATTCACTGCAGCCACCCCAAAATTTTGCCCCCATAGCCCTGCTCCCAGTACCACCGCCTCCTGCCCTGAGCACAGCCTGGCGCAGCCACAGCCCCACCCACCCCACCTGCCCCATGCAAATCCAGGGGCACAAGTCATCTAGTCCAGTCCCCTCAAGGCAGGGCATCCCTAATTAAACCATCCCAAACAAGTGTCTGTCTAATGTGATCTTGTTGAAATGTCCAAGAATGGAGATTCCACAGTCTCTCTAGGTAGCCTGTTGAAATTCTGACCACCTTCATAATCAGAAATTCCTTCTAATCTCCAATCTAAATTTCCCCAGCTACATCTTAAGACCATTGTTCTTAGTCCTGTCTCCTACAGTCACAGAGAAAAGCCCATTTCCATTCTATCTATAATTGTCCTTCAGCTATTCAAAGACTTATAAAATACCACCTCAGTCCTCTATTCTCCAGACTAAATAACCCTGGTTCTTTTAGCCTTTCTTCATAAGTCTTGCTTCCCAGGCCCCTAATCATTTTTGCTGCTCTGTGCTGGACTCTTTCCAAAACCATCCACATCCTTCTTGAAGCGTGAGACCCAAAACTGGACACTGTAATCCAGGTGAGGCCTCACCACTAGGTTGGAGGAATCACTCCCCTTGATTTGAATACAACCCAGTACGATGTTATTTTTTTTGTTTGTTTGGGGTTTTTTTGCAACAAGTGCACACCATGAGTTCATATGCAGCTTATGGTCTACCGTAACCCCTAGGTCCTCCTCTGCAGTGCTGCAGCCTAGCCAGTTATTCCCCAGGCCGTATTTGGGCATGGAATTATTCCATTCCAAGTGCAGGACTTTGCACTTGTCCTTGCTGAATCTCATCTCATTGATTGGGGACCATTTATCCAGTCTATTCAGGTCATTTTGGATCCTAGCCCTACACTCCACAGTGCCTGAAACTCCACCCAACTTTGTCAGCCACAAATTTGCTAGGCAAATATTCAATCCCATCATCTAAATCATTATTAAAGATATTAAAAAATAGGGGATCGAGGACAGACCCCAACTAGACACTAAGCCATTGATGACTACTCATTGAATATAATGATCCAACAAGTTATGCATCTACCTTACAGGAATTTTGTCTAGTGTACATTTCCTTAGCTTCTAATGACAATGTCATAAGAGACCATGTCAAAAGCCATGTTAAGGTATATCATCATGTACTGCTCTTCCTCCATCCACAGAGCCTGCCACCTTATCATAGAAGGCAATCAGGATGGGCAAAAATGAATCCCCAGTGGCTGTTCCTGATCACTTGTCCTTCTCTGAGTGCTTAATAATAGATTCCTTGAGAACCTGCTCCATGTACTGAGAAACTCTTTCCAGGTATTTAGCTCAAGCTGACTAGTCTGTAAATCCCTGGATCCTCCTCCTCCCCTTCCTTAATGATGGACAGTAGATTTGCCCTTTTCAGGTCTATCCAGGACTTCACCTGACCTCCATGAGCTCTCAAAGAAGGCAGCCCTGGAGCAGGCAAAATATGGCACGTGGGCTGGATCCAGCCCAACAGGTGATTTCATCCAACCTGCAGGTGGGCACCCACCAATTAACTGTACCTGGCCCAGCCCATGGCTCCCACTGCTGTGCCCTGCACAGGGCCAAGCCCTGCCCACTACCACTGGGGCAGCACACTACACTCCCACCCTCACCCATGGGAGGGCTCTGGCCCCAGCCCCAGCCAGCGCACACAGCTTCTGGGCAGGGCTACTGCTGCTGCTTTTGCAGTGACCTAGGGAACTGGCTGGCTCCCCTAACCTCCAGTGGCTCCTCCTGTCACTGCTGTGGCACTGATTTCTCTAAAAAGGGAATTGCATAGACACTGGCTGGTTTAAAATACAAAAACTAAAAGTAGGTCCATAGCAACATAACTAAGAGATGCTTTAATTAAAATTATAATACCAGAATTAAGGAGTTTTATTTTTTCCCCTAGGATTACACTAAACAGCGTATCATTTTTCAACCACCGGAGACCCAATGAGCAAAATTTGTTTCCATCAGAAAATCAGAATTGAATACAATGGTTCACATGGTATCTGCTTGCTTATTGCAGATAGTAATTTTACTTTATGACAGTGCTATTATTTTATGTACATACTGTTCTATGTTTGCTGGAACCAGTGAGTTTTATATCATAAAATAAAAATAAATATGGTTATAAATTTACTGTCATTGTCCCATCTGTGAAGTTGGGTTACAGTGTGGATATTATGAATAGCCTCCTTACAAGTCCATTCTACAAATCCAGGAGAATATTAACTGGAAAGCAAATATAGACTCAAAGGGCTAAAATGTAATAAGTACTAACAAGTTCCATTGTTCACTCCTATTGTCAGCCAGGCCTGCATGTTCAACCTTTTATTCTTATCTGACCTCATTGTAAGGGTGATGTCTTCCAGCTGTGGTGACTAAACCTGTTAGGCCAGAAATCAAGACATTTATAGAACCATTATAAAAACAATACTGACTACTTCAAATGTAAACCTATAATTAAGTTCCAAAACTAAGAACTTCACACCAAGAAAAAGATAAATTGCTCTTCTGCAACACTGCTGATTTACTTAAACCAACGTAGACAGCACTTACACATATATATTCAGGAAACCGCCATTATTAGCGGGTTCGGCATTTGCAGTTTCAAATATTCACAAATGCCGAACTCACATTTTAAATACACTTTAAACACTTACTGGACAGCCATGCTTGCTGCCACTGGGTTCCCACCGCCAGAGCCGTGCCCTGCCCCAGCCACCAGGGGCACTGCATTTATGAACGCAGACTGCGTTTATGAACACAGTGCCTTATTCATGGCTTTCGCCATTCACAGGGGACATGAAAACGTATCCTCTGCAAATGGCGAGGGTTGCCTGTATTTGCTGTTATATTAACAGGGGTTTAGGTTGTAGCCGTGTTGGTCTAAGGACATAGGCAGACAAGGTTCCTTGGGTGAATTTGATATCTTTTATTAGACCAACCCAAATAGTTGGAGAATAGTTATTAAGCAAGCTTTCGGGTTCAAAAACCCTTCGTCAGGCTAAGGAAGTTTCAGCAGTTGGTGTGTGCTCTTCCTGGATGGAATGAAAAGTAAAGAAGCCAGAGGCTGGGCTGGGGAGTCAGTTGCCAGGCAGATTATAATGTATCAAAAATCCAATGTCTATGTTTAGTCCATAATCTCTAGTATCCAGGAGGCTGATGAAATGGAGCTCATAGGCTTGTCTCTGGGAAGTGTTGTGTAAGTTTCCCTTGAGGATCAGGACTGAGAGATTGGAGAGAGAGTGGCCCTCCTGTGAGAAATGTGCCCCCACAGGTAATTGGGTATTTCTGTCTTTGATGGATTTCCAGTGTGCGTTCATTCTGGTGCGCAGTTGTTGTTTGGTCTCTCCTACATATGCCCTACATAGGCACTTCCAGTTTTTAGACACAAGGACTTTCATCATGAGATCAGAAATCCGGTATGTAAATCAATAAATTATTTTCTAGATTTGTAGCTTTTTCTTCCTTTATAATTAGAGATATTGCTGTTATGAGATATTTACCTCAGTTTCTTCAACTCAGAATACAGACCCAAAGATATTACCACACAACTTCATCCTCACACACAACAATTTCACTTTTAATAATCAACACTTCCTCCAGATGATGGGAACAGCTATGGGCACTACAATGGCCCTTGCTGCAAAGAAGGCTAACAACATACTGGGCTGCATTTTTAGGTGTGTTGCCATAACGTCAAGGGAAGTAATTATTCCCCTGTATTCAGCAAAGGAGAGGCTGCATCTGGAGTACTGTGTTCAGTTTTGGGCCCCCCACTACAGAGGGGATGTGGACAAATTGCAGAAAGTGTGGTGGAGGGCAACAAAAATGGTTTGGGGGCTGGGCACATGATTTCTGACGAGAGGCTGAGGGAACAGGGCTTATTTAGTCTGGAGAAGAGAAGACGGAGAAGGGGATTTAATAGAATCCTTCAACTACCTGAAGGGAGTTTCAAATGAGGATGGAGCTAAACTGTTCTCAGTGGTGCCAGGCCACAAAACAAAGAGCAACGGTCTCAAGTTGCAGCAAGGGAAGTTTAGGTTAGATGTTAGGAAGAATTTTCTCACTAGGAGGGTAGCAAAGCATTGAAACAGGTTACCCAGAAAGGTTGTGGGCTCTCCATCCTTGGAGGTTTTTAAGACCCAGCTAGACAAAGCTTTGGCTAGGATGATCTAGTTGGGGATGGTCCTTCTTTGAGCAGGGGGTTGGACTAGATGACCTCCTGAGGTCCCTTCCAACCCTAATTTTCCATGATCCTATTTCCAAAGGGATTTAGCACCTACAGCTTTTACCTGGGGCCTCTATAGGTTAGTAATACTGTGGAAAAGAATTTGCTTAGGGCCCAAGGGTCAGTCTGGAGATGTAGAAAGAAATCTATGAAATGGAAGCAGCTCTGAGAGAAAAGCCAGAAAGAGGCACTCATAATGGGGGAGGAAAAGGAATGAGATGAGAAACACCCATGGGGAGTAAGGCAAACGTGCCTAGTACAACGGCTAATTTGGAAAACCTGGCCAAAACTGCCAAATATTGGTGACTGGAAGAGTTATGAGTTCTCAGTACCTTTTCAAATCAGTTCCTACCTGTCTAAAATTTGAGCACCCAAATATTGAGAAAACATATACCAATGGAAACTTTTTAAAGAGAGAGTTAAAAAGAAACGTGCTCAAGATCACTTGCTAAAATTCAGCAGATGCTAACACAAATCTCATGAGAGCTGTAAAACATTATTTTTTATACTTGCACACAACTCCATGTGTGTATGTCAGGGGTGGGCAAAGTATGGCCCGTGGGCTGAATCCGGCCCGTGAGGCCCCTAAAAAATTTCGAAAACTAATATTTCTCTGCCCTTGCCTTCTGTCAAAAAATGACAGGAACTAAGGGCAGTAGGACCCAGGGGAAGCCCAGCAGACTCCCACAACAGCAGGGCCCGCCCGGCCCCGCGCCCCCAGCTGGAAGCCCCAGCCGGGGCTTCTGGCCTGGGATCGTGCAGCTGCCCCATGCCGGAACAGCAGGTAAGGGGGAAGGTTGGGGGAGGACCCAGGCAGGGAAGGAGCCCGGGGAAAAGTGGCCCAGGGAAAAGCTGAGCGCGGGTTGGGGGGAAAAGTGGCCCCTCCCCCACCCCATGGCTAGCGCCCCATGCTGCAGCTGCTCGCAGCCCACGTGGGGCTGCTTGTGCCTGCTCTGGACAGCCCCGCGTGGGCTGTGAGCGGCTGCAGCAGGAAGCGCTGGCCTCAGGGCGAGGGCAGCGTTGCTTTTCCCACCCCTCTGTGCTCAGCTTTTTCCCAGGCTCCTTCCCTGCTCCTTCCTGGCGCAGAGGAAAGCGGCCCTTCCCCGCCTTGTGGCTGGCACTCCCTGCTGCAGCTGCTCGCAGCCTGCACGGGGCTGTCTGGGCGGCGCGGGGGGGGAGCAGCTGCAGTGTGGAACGCCAGGCATGGGGTGGGAGAGTGGCCACTTTCCCCCACCCTGTGCTCAGGACCACTTGTAACCCAGCCCTACAACCAGCCTGGGCCCCGAATGGCTCCCAGCTCATCCGTTGGGGCAACACGTGGCAACACCAGCTGTGGTCCCCCCGCTTGTCGACCCGGACAGTGTTTGCCACTGCCGCCTCTGGGCTGCCCAGCTCATGAGCTCTGGACAGGCAGCAGCAGCCAACACTACCCAGTATGGTGAGCGGGGGCGGGGCGCGCAATTGCTGCCGCTGCGCACAGTCCTGACGGGCGAGCCTAGAGCCGGAGCGGGGCCCAGGCTGGCAGCAGGGGAGGGTTACATGCTAGTGCTGAGTGTGGGGAAAAGCAGCCCCTCACTCGCCCCGTGGCCGGTGCCCCATGCTGTAGCTGCTTTTAGCCCACCCCGGGGCTGCCCTGGCCCCTTGACTTCAGCAGGGAATGCCGGCCATGGGGCAGGCGAGGGGCCACTTTTCCCCGTGCTCAGCACCAGCTTGTTCCCTGCTGGTGAGCAGGGGGTCAGGACTGTGCACTGCCCCCCACCTGTACTGCGGGGCTGGGGGGCACTGGGAGTGAGTGGGTGGGGAGCCAGCAGGAGCATGGGACCTTCACCAGTGTCCCGAGGCCACTGCTGGTGGAGCCCAGAGCAGGGTGGCAGGAGCGCAGGGTCCCAGCCGGCAGGGGCTCAATGGAGCTGGGCCAGCCCCCTCCCCTCCCTGCTGGTGCAGCCCAGCCTGGCTCCACAGACCCCTGCCAGCCTGTGCCCTGCTTTGGGCCCCACTGGTGCTGGCCCTGGGACATGGGACCTTCACCAGTGTCCCGAGGCCACTGCTGGTGGAGCCCAGAGCAGGGTGGCAGGAGCGCAGGGTCCCAGCCGGCAGGGGCTCAATGGAGCTGGGCCAGCCCCCTCCCCTCCCTGCTGGTGCAGCCCAGCCTGGCTCCACAGACCCCTGCCAGCCTGTGCCCTGCTTTGGGCCCCACTGGTGCTGGCCCTGGGACATGGGACCAATGTCTTGGGACCAAAAAGATTGGGACACTGGTCCCAAGATGGCGAACAGGGGGCGGGGCACCTGTCAAGGGGCAGGGCTACCCATGCCACCCTCAACAACCTGCCAAAACTGGGTAAGTAGCCCTCCGCCTGAAATAATTGCCCTCCCCTGGTGTAAGTACACATTAATTAGTTTCTTGAGTTAACTTGGAGATTGTCTAAATATGAACCTCCACCTTTGGCCCCACATGTACATATTCAGCACAGATATTGAAAAGAAAGACTAGCTACTTGAAAACTGTCACTACAGTTTAAGTGTATTGTAGTGCATTAAACTGAGGCCATCTCCATGTTTTATTACAATTCCATTTACATTTTCTTATTCTTTCCACTGTAACAACAGGTACATGGTATGCAATACAATCACGTGCAGCGAATAGGACTACAAATCTGTTCTGGTTGAAATTGTAATTAAATGATTCACAGTATGCAACAGGAAATTTATCTGTTGCATAGTACTGAAAATAGTTGCTAAAAACAAAAGAAATGCAAAAAAAACCCCCAAGCCCCAAAATAAATGCAAAATGCAACAATCATTGAGCCATTTAAGAAAAAAAATGGGTATCAGGTTGTAAGGAAATGTTCAGATATAGCTATAACAACTGCAAAACTACTGTATTTTCTTGCATCTAACACATACCTTTTCCCCAAAATTCAGCTGTGGTAAATTGTGTTGGGCATTGTAATCAAGTAAATATGGTAATGGCAGTTCCTGTGACTTAAACTTCTGCCAGGAGAAAGCGAAGTAAAACTGCACTTGCTACAGGCAGGGCTCCCTAGTTGCTGGCTGTGGACATTTTTTCTCCCCTCCTCCCACTACTCCACCTCCAACTTCCTCCAGCCAACAGAGGATCTCAAAGAAAGAACTTTTTTCTTCCTTCTGCCTTTCAAAAACAAGATGCAGATTTACTTCGGGGGTAGGTAATACGAGAGAATATATAGTATCTGCTGTTCCATCCTGTCACTGCCATCTCTAAATGAACCTCTCAGGCCTTCTGCCTTAATCTCTCCTGTGAAGAATTATCAGATTCTCCCTCTCTTCAGCCAGCCCCTAAACTGTAACTGTCCTCTAATGCCCTATATATCCATTTACCTGACTGGGACTGGCTGGGTTCTATATTCCAGTGGTTCTTCCCTTCAAGAGTCAGTGACCAAAGTTGGAAAGAGCAATCCAACAGTCAACCTTCTTAGGCCAAAGTACTGTTAAATTGTATCAACAGAAACAAAACATTGAGAAAAAAAGATTTAAAAAGCAACAAGGGGTCTAGGCTGTGTAGTGGCTAAAGTAGAGACTATCTTTGTTCTCTGTTGGTACTGCACTTAACATAATGTGGCACTTGATCCATGACTAAGATCCTATGCACTACATTAATTTAATCTATTTTACCACTAGGCTTACCACTCCTTGATGATAACGCAGGCAGACCTAATTTCTTCAGACACTGGAAAATGGAAGTTTTCCTTTATACAACCAGATATGTTCTTGATCCTTTAGTTTTCAATCATGGCCATTAGGGGTGTGCAAAGCAGACCCTATTCGATTCAGATTTGGCCCGAATCGGGGACAGTGATTTGATTTGTTGATTCGAATCACTGTCCCTGATTTGATTCGGCTGAATCCGAAACTGAAGATTCAATGCTGATTCAGAGAATCAGTGATTCGGCCATAGACACAGCTTTAAATGTTTTTTCTGCATACCTCAAGGCACAGCTCATGAACACTGCGATGCTGGGGCCCATGGAACATCCCACAGGAGCATGCCCTCCCCCCCCCATGTGCTCAACGGCAAACCCAGAAGTGGACCAGAAGTACTTCCAATCCACTTCCGGGTCCGCCAGGGAGCGCACAGGGGGCCCTCCCTGTGCCCCCCTGGCTCAGCGATCAGCCGCAGGGGGACCCTGCCCCCCCAGACCCAGAAGGCACCAGTTGTCGGACCAGAGGGGGGGCGGGCCTGTGTGTTCCCTGGCAGACTCAGAAGTGGACCAGACGTGCTTCTGATCCACTTCCGGACCTGCTGCCAAGCGCACTGGGGAGTCCCCCGCACTTCTGTGACACTCCATGTGCCCCAGCATCACAGTGTTCACAAGCCGCCTGGTACCTAGAGGTATGTAGAAAAAAGACATTTAAAGCTGTGTCTATGTCCGAATCGTTCCGAATCAATTCGGAGCATTCCGATTCGATTTGGAGAGATTAAAGGGTCCTCTGAATCGATCTGGATTTGGAGGTTTGGCCACCAAATGGGGCCGAATCTCCACTGAACCGAATCAGGGACCGAAGCTTCGCACAGCCCTAATGGCCATGTATGCCAAACTCGGTGCAACTGGCCAGAGCCCAAGAGTAGAACTGCCACAACAAGTAACTGGGTATAATCTTCTAACAATCCTGGATTTTTACCAAGAATAGCACATCTTACCCAAACATTTTACCTCTTTTTTTTCCTTTTGATTTCAGTAAGAAATTACACTTGCATATTCTTAGAAGAAATATTCCAGTAACCAAGTTAATAGCCAATATTCATAAATTACTGGGCAGCTCACATCCATTATAAAGAGATATTGCATATCAACATAAAGTAAGGATGACGTCATGAGAATTGTGGACAAAGTTAGGCCAGTTATTCATGGTAAATAATCTATTCCAGTGGCACCCAACCTTCTTCCCCAGAGTCCATCTGAGGCGCGGATTCATAGCAATGGCCCAGCCTGATCCTGCTCCAGCCAGGTGGCAACAGCCTGGCCTGGGCCCGATCCAGCCAGAAGGGGTTGGAAATTTGGCAACAGGCAAAAGGTGGCAGTGTTCATTACCACGGCTTCCCTACCACCAAATTTCCTGAACCATTCAGAGCCCCGTGGGCTGGATGCCATGGCTCTGTGGACCAGATTTCAACTGCAGGCCAGCAGTTGAGCAGCCTTGATCTATTCAATTAATATAACCTATTTTTTGGATAATTACTATAATAATCTTTGAACAGATGATCTTTAAAAGAAAATCAGACATGTCTTACAGTATTTTTCTGTGCCCTATGTAGATTCTACATTGAGAACACCTTTTTATAATTTAACATACCCAAAACTAAACTATACAAAGGCACATTTAGGATGCAATAAAAGTTAGTACACAATCATTAGTATGCTTTAAATTACTCCTGTAACTTACTCCACAAAAAAACTTTTGTGAGACAAGCAATTACAAAATTCAGAATTAATGGATTATATCAGGTTTCTTAATACACCTAATACTGTTCCTACTCCCTCACTGAATAGCTCAGACTCAGGTATCAGCACTAAAAAAGTCAGAAGTCAGGAGATTACAAAACAGACAGAAAGAAAGGAAAGAGAAAGGCTTTATAGCCTTGTGGTAAGTAAAGCTTGAAAGCATAGCTTGAACATCATTAGTGTAGCAATTCGAGGCTGAATCTACAGGTAGTTGTAACAGCAACTGTGAGAAGCATATGCTACTCCAAGCATTAACTCAAATATCCACCATTCTGGAGTCCAACCCAACAAAAGGCACAAACAACAACCCAACAAAAGACACTGGGGCTCCATGTCCATCCCAGCTACTAATGCAAGGCAACATCCCAGCAGAAAAAGCACTGAAGTGACTCCCCTGTTACCACCTTTGCCTCTCTTGCAGCAAAATGAGGAACCTTACTGTTGTCCTTTTTACTCCCCAAAGGAGAGGTACCCCTGCTTCTGGCCTTCCTTATCCCCAAAAGAAAGGGAGCCCTGCTGCTGTTTCTACAGATGGATAGGAAATCCTGATGCTGCTCCTTTCTATCTGTGGGAAGGAAGGAAGACTTGTTTTGAGACTTCCATACTAAATGAAGGCTTGTCTCAGGATGAAGGGCTCCAGATTATGTGGTTGATAACAAACTTCTATGAAATAGAAGGAAGCAAACCAAAGATATTTCAAAATGATTGTGCCACAGAAATCTTTGCACAAACACATATCCATAGGATATTTGCAAGGATTGCTTTCTGCAAATGAACTTGTGAATGACAAAACAACCTCATAAAACGTTTATATACAATGAATCATAAGTATTTTAAGAAGCAACACAATTTTTCAGGTTTTGTTCACATGCATACATGTTTCTGAATATCTGTTAAGTATCTATCCATTTTTATTACATAGATTCTTTTCACCTGCCCAACCCCCAAAACCATAAAAAGACATCTGTTTGTTCCAAATACAACTAAGAATCTCATTATCTAGATTCAGTTTTTCAGTTTCCTTAACAAGCTATTCATCAGAATTAAATTTAAGATCCAATCACGGCTACATGTATGTAATAGAGTGAAATAAAATGAGGACATGAATTAACCAGGAAATAATCAGGATTGCTGCATTATAGCCATATTTCTTCTAACTTTCTGCCTGCTGACGTCTAGGGCAGCTCAACGTATGAAATTATTATACAAGTGTCACACGGCATGTTAGCTAGGTAGTAATTGATTTTAATAAGAGCTGTGATTGCACACACCCAATAGGAAGAGCTGGGAATCTTTCATAGATCCAAATCTAGCTAACATTTATGTACATACTTAACATTAAATAGATAAATAAACTTTAATGGAATTACTATGCACCTTGATAGAGTATTTTTTTTAATTTCAAATCATTTTCACTTTTATTCCTTTAATTTTACTTATATCAAATTCAATTAACTTTATTTCACAGATTTAATTAATCAATAAGAATATTTTTTGCTACAATGAGCTACCAATTCTTCATTGACCAACAAACAGAAATACTACCTGTATTGATACTTTTAAAATCAAAGCATTTAAGGACATGAATTAGTTAAAAGAAATCCTGAGCCAAAGCACCCTGAGCCCAAACACCCTTCTAATCTAGGCTGACATTTTGACATTGAATTGTCTTCAGTATTACACCTACATCACTGAAAAATATTTAATATCATAATAGTGCTTAAAATATTATAATTAAGCTCTAGTCCTACTTTTTGGACCTATTATCAGCATAGACAACAAATTAAAATATCAGATGTCCCTAGAACCTGTTCTTAAAAGATTAACTTGGTAAAATATTGATACAAATTTTAATAACAAAAAGTGATTTCATAGATGGTGAATTTTTAAATTATATACGACTAAAAGTTGGAATTTAACATTTCAAACTCTAAAATCTCTATTCAAGTAATAAAAATATTAGATTTACAGTATAGTCTCTTTTGGGGAAAAATGTGGTCAATTTAAGTTGGGTATAACTGGTATTATATCCATGATGCTCCTAGGAATGTGAGAATCAATGTTTCTTTGGTAATATATTTTATTGAACCAACTGTATCATTGGGAAAGATGTCAGCTTAGCTTTCTGGCACAAAGTGAAAGCGTGTCTAATTTCTAATTAGCTACCTTAATGAAAATTCACTGAACTCTAAGATAGTGATATAGGTTGCACCAATATTATGGAGGACATCACCTGAAGACTGCAGGGTGCACAGCTGTTATGGATGGTGTAGTAAGAGTACAACTGTACACCTAGAGGAGTCTCTCTTTTAATCTGATTGGTAGATTCTTTGTGTTAGGGGTGAAGGAAGGGCCCAACACTTAGCTATGCTTATGAATGTGAAGTCCTGGGCTGGTCTCATTGTGCATTACAGTACCAGCAGAGTGGCCAGCAAATAATGAGCAGTCGTGTTTTACTGATGTATATATATGCATCACAAGAACAACAATAAAAATATTCTATTCTCATTACCTCTCCTTCTTATAGTCATTTTCATTGTGACCTAAAACCAACCTGAAAACTCAGCCACAATCCATAACCAGCTTCAGAACTCAGAAACAAAGGCCCACAATCTCTATTAATATATAACCTCTGTTACAACTGCTGGCAGAAAAGCGTCTCATGGTGACCTAGCCACTTCAGTAAAGTTAGAATTTATAATAGATGGTGCTTAAAATGCAGTTCGTAAACATCAAGGGACAACATAATTTCTACTGAATCATTATCACTGAGCTGCAGGTAAGGATAAGAAATGTTGTTAAGTTTTACACAGTGTTTGCTATTTCAAGCAAGTAGTGCTTTACTATTCTTCTGAAAAATGCCATTTAGGGGTTTCAACAGTTCTAATAAATCTAGGCTGTAAGTGCCATGCTTGAATCTATATTTTTGGATGTATGCCCAACAATAAATGATCCACAATGATCTGAGGACAGCACTCCCATCCAAGAACTTAATCAGATTAATGATGTATTTGTTTTATAAAAAGGAGGAACATTAAGCCTGAGAATACCTAATTTACATATTAAATGGTTGAAGGGGACAAAAATAAGAGTGGTTTTATAAAATTAAGATGGCAAAATTGTCTAGTGTCTTGAAAATCTGTTAGTAAATTGCAGTGAAATCCAAAATAATAAATATGCATTCATTAGCAGTATTCATATACATTCATCAATGCTGTTCAATTGTTCAAAAGAATTTAATGATGTTAAAATTAATAAAATGTGTACTAAGAAAAACATTGGTGGCATAATACAAAGGTGGTAATAACACTAAAATTACATCCAAAATTTTCTAATTAGCTTGACCTAAAACGATAATTAATACTATAATTTTGCTTGCATATACTTGCAAATGATAGGAAGGTTCTAAAAACATCACTGAAATAGTTTGTGCTAGTTTAGGCTACACTGGGTGTGTCTACACATGCTTTAATGTGCTTTAGTTAATGCTCATTAAATCTAGTACCTCCAGGCATCTATACACATGCTCCAGGGGTGGGGGAAGATGCTTTAATTAGAGCAGCTCTGACAGCCACTTAATTAAAGCACCCAAAGCATCTTGTGTATCAGCATCCCTGCATTCAAAATGGTGGCAGAGGTGTTTTATCTAAAGCTTGTCAAATGAGCTTTAGATAAAGTGCCCCCCACTGCCACTTAGAAGTACAGGGATACTGATATACAAGACACGAAAGCTGGCTGAAGCATGGTAATTACCATGCTCCAGAAGACTTGATTAATCAAGTCTGAACAATTACAGCATGTTGAAGCAGCCTCTGAGCTCATGTATAGGCACCCTCCATTGTGAGGTAATAAGAAAATGTGCATTAGCCTGTCTTAATGCTCATTAACTAAAGAGCACAGTTTGTAAGTGACACTATGCAAATTAGCCTATTTTAATGTGTGTTAATTAAACACCACATTTTTACTGACACTTTAATGCACATTAAAATAGGCTAATGCTCATTAAAGTTCACATGTAGACGCACTCACTGTATAACAGACCAACATCATAGAATGAGGCAGACCTCCTGAAGAGGTGAATTGTATGTTGCAAAGCTCAGGGGTGGCCCATCTGTGTTGCAAGTGGCACAGGAGTCTGTGTGTGTGACTCATGGCAGATTAAGGACGGGACATGGAGCACAGCAGCAGATAGGGCAGGAAGCAGAAAACAGAGCAAAAGGATCAGGCATGGCGCACAGAGTAGGGAGCAGAAAGCAGCGCAGCAGATTGGGCAGAGGCGGGGAATCTGAGTGGCATTTGGTGAGGGTGCAGGGCTAATTAGTGGCGCACTTGTCAAAAAGGTTGCCATTCCAATATAATGGAAGCAAGTAACATCCAATATTGTTCACTGTTTTTTCCTACTTGTGTCAGACGTTGTGTTTCTTTTTCAACTAAAGTTACAGCACACATGTAGACATGCCCACTGTGTAAGAAATATGTTGGTTATAAATCAGATTCTCCAGAAACAACAAAAGAGTTCCTGTTTTAGCAAATATATTGTGTATTGTTAAGACAGATCTGCTACTCTTACAAAGTATGTCGGCCCAAATTAAATTGTTTGATCGAGATAAAGAAATCTCACTAAAACATATAAAGAGTGGACTTATTTCTGAATCATAATAGGTTACGCTCTAGGGGAAAAAATCAAAGAGCAAACACAAAATGAGCAATGGAGAAATATACTATATTTAGTCAAATACAAGATAAGGTTTTTTTTCTCCAGTAGGCATGGGGGAAAAAGCCCCTTGGCCTTCCAGTCGCATACAAGGAAACCTCATTAAATACAATGTCTATCATAAATACTGCTACCAAAAATATTAAGTGCTCAGGAATGGAAACCAGCTATGAAATTGATTAAATGCAGCCAACAGTGAGCCTGACTATAAAGCACATGGCTCATACAGAGCAAGCATATTGATGGGAACTTTTCAGATAGCAGGTCAAAAGGACTGGGAAATACTGATGGAAACCTACCACAAGAATAGGTAAGTGCAGCCCATCTGAACAAGATACATGGTACTGACCATTGCAGGCACTTCCTCTCAGTGCTGACGCTTTTTCAAGTTATGGCGAGCCACTACATTGAATGCAGAGAGAAGGGATAAAGCCTTAAATATGATATTTCAATTTAGGTGAGTAGGGGAGTGTTTGCATGAGAGTCTTGGATTTGAACCTGGCATATGGTTTTGGTTCCAACACTAGAGTAGTTCTCCCCAAGGATTGTCACCTTGTTGAGATGGAGAGGCTTGCATGTTCCAACGACCCTGAGAGCGATGCCGTCCGGAGCTCATGCTCCTAATAGGGTCACCCATGACAGCGAGGTCGAGCGGTCCCAGACAAAGAATGATCCAAGAAGTCCTCAACAGTGGAGCAGGTGAAGAAAGACTGTGGCCCCAACGGCTGTGAAGGTGGAAGAAGGCTGCAATGGAGAAGTGGCCCCAGTCGTCGTGGTTCACCATGCCACTGAATCTAGCCACCAACCGCCAAGACCACGTGGGCCCAACTATACACCGGAGTCCCCACACTAAACATGCCATGTGCAAGCTTTTGTCAGGTCCAAAAGCCCTGTGGCAATGGAGGATTGGCGATGGGGGCAGGGCTGTGATACCTGGAGGCCCCCAGCCAAGAATCTGCACACATGTAGTGAATGCATGATGGTCATCAGGCACCTGTTTCGGGATAGAGGTGTCCTTCGGCAGCTACATCCACGACTGAGCAGTCCTTTTTAGGATAACCTCTGCTCACCCCAATGGCGGGGGGGGTGGAGGGGGTTAGAAAAGATGCCCCATAAACAGGCTGTCCCATATCTCTCCTGGCTGGGAAACCGCACCCTGAGGGATCACCATTTCTGCAGTCGAAATAAAAAAAAGCTAAACTTCAGAACCTGGAATGTATCCAGTATCGACTGGACAGGAAGCAGATGCTTCTGGGCAAAAATGAAACTCACCACCAAGGACATCCACGGCCTTCAGTTTGTAGACAATTGCTGTGTGATGGCTCACTCTGCACAGGATGTGCAAGTGACCTCAGATCTCTTCAATGCTTCATATAAGAGACTTGGCCTGTCCTTGAATGTCGCCAAGATGAAGGTTCTCCAGCAACCCTCCCCAGGCCAGCTGAACATCCCTCGCACTATCTACATACACAGGGAGGCTCCAGAGTACGTGGAGCACTTTCCGCATCTCAATAGCCACCTCTCTCAATGGGCTACCATAGATAAAGAAGTCCAGCACCGGGTCAGCTGTGCCAGTGCTGCCTTCTTCAAGCTGTGACACTGTCTTCGAAAATAGAGACCTTCGGAAGTCGACGGAGGTCCTGGTTTACAAGGCTGTCATGCTGACCACCCACCTCTACTTCAATGAAACCTGGACCATCTACTGACACCACATTAAGACCCTCAAGAGCTTTCACCAGCAGTGCTTGCTTTGAATCCTGGGAATCAAATAGGACTGCCAGACCAGTGCAAGCAACCTCCATGAAGCTGTGTCCACCAGCATGGAAAACTTGCTCTTGAGAAATCAACTCCGATGGATTAGCCGCTGCGTCTGGATGTCCAAGAACCACCTCCCTTGCTAGATTCCTTTTTTCCAGCTCTCCGTTGGCCAACGCATAAAGGGTGGCCAAAGGAAACAATACAAAGGCACACTCAAGGTTGCCCTCAAGCATGGAGCCATTGACACCAATGGCTGGGAGGAGCAATCTGCTGACCATTCAGTGTGGCACCACCTGGTCCACCAAGGCGCACACCACTTTGAGGCCCAACGACTCGATACTGAGGCAGAACAGCAGCGGCGGAGGAAGGAGAAGGAGACCAACCCGGGGCTGTGAATCCCTTTCCCCCACACAACTACATGCCCCCCGTTGCTGAAGAACATGTCTATCCAGAATCGGGCTCCTAAGTCACCTGAGGACCCATCAAGCCTGATGGACGCCATACTCGACTCTGAGGGACCGCTGACAATGACAGCTCTGGAGGATGGAAAGTAATAAGAGGAAGTGATTTCTCCTTATCTCTGTCTCACACCTCCTTTGTAATCTCCTTCCTTTTATAATCTCAAGCATCTGGGGGGCGCACACAGCTCAGGCAGCTGACCCATGCATACACACTTGGTGTGCACAGGGTACAGTGGATAACCATGTGTGGGACAAATGGCTGGGGGCTCCTGGCAATGAGATGCCTGCCATGATGAGCAGCTGCTACATCAGGTCCAGGTGGGTAGCCATGATGTCCTGCAGCCTCCAGTGAGACTCACGTAAGGCAAGCAACAGCTGACTCAGCTCCTGGGTCTCCCTCCTTGTTTAAATGCGAAGCCCAGGAAACAAATAAACATGCAAGTCATGACAGCATGGAATTGGGGGCATGGTGGCCCATATCCAGCAGCCAGTCAGGGGTGGCTCGGCCATTTGGCTCTGGGATTCTTTGGCAGCCTGGGTAGTCTGTAGGGCACTCTAGGAACCATACGAGAGCCAACCCTACCTGCTGGGTTTGGCCTGTGCAGGCAGGCTCTGAGCCCCACACTACCAAAGGGCCAACATCTGTTCCTGACCTAAACCTGCTCCTGACCTAAACTTGGGCACTTAGAATAAAACTCAAAAGTTAGAGTGATTCCACCGTGAGCTTCTTGAACACCTGTACTTAGCCTTAAAGACTAACTGCTTCATTCCACAGGTGATGCCAAACTTCTTCCTTCTTGAATGATCTCACTCTTCCACTAATTGCAATATCCTTTCTACTACATTTCTCTTGTCTTTTAAAGAGTCCTGATAATATCTCTTTCCTCCTATTGGACAGCCCTCCTCCATTCCTTTAAGCTGACTGCTTTTATTTACATATGGTGCTATACACAGGCTATTGTTCAATCTGCTACTTACCTGAAGCTGTCTGGCTTTTTCCCCACACCTGAGGAAGGGTACCATGTGATTGAAAACGTGTCTAAGACCTTGTCTAACTATACAGTTGGTACAAAAAAAAAAGATATCACCCTAAAACTCCTTGCTTTTCACATATTTCCTGGACCATCACAGTTGCATCATCACTCCAAAAATGGTATTTTTAGCTTTTTAAAATTCACAAGTATATTTAAGAAGAGTATCTATGCACCCACTTCCCATTTTTTACCAAGGCACCCAACCTACTAAAACTTTACAGGTGTTATTCAAAATATCAATTTAAAAATTGATATGAAGGAGCAAATCTTAAAGCAAAAGATTCCTGTCATTTTCTTGGTCTCAGATACCATTCACTCAATTCAGTCTATTCATTGGATGCCAGTGAAGAACACTAAACTAAGAAGTTATTAGCTTATGATGTAAGGTAGGTATTTCATTTCAGGTTATGTCTTATGATGATGGATGCTTAAGTCTCACAAGTCATATACCTGTACCCCTGTTTATGACTTAAATTTTTTGAAAGTAGGTCACAGTTCTCTTAGTTCTGAATGATTATATTCAATGGGTTTTTTTTATCTTCTATGCAGGACTAATTGTGAGATAATAAATCACAAACATAAATATTATAATTTTTAACTGGAGTTACTATAGTTTCTTTAGGAAGAACATTCTTAGGAGTGGTTTTGGAGAAACCCACCTCTTTTTTCCTCAGAGGAGGTTCATGCCATTTAGTAATACTCGAGTAGTACTTGGCTTCAGGATGCTGTAGGATGTTATTTTGGGGGAGGAGAAACATGGTACAACAACCAGTGTCATTGCAGAGATGAGTTCAGACCATGACTTGAATTGAAATGCATTCTTCTTTTTGCTGAATGAATGCCATTATTTGGCTGTAGGTATAAGTTCAATTCTGTTTCTAAGCATTATATTTCTACCTGTTTAGGAACAGGAATATTACTTACATTCCATTTCTTTTTTCTGCAAGTGTTTTGACCCCATATAGAAATTTGAAGGCCTTTCTTGAATAGGGCCTTCTTTTCATATAATGATTTTTTTCTATATTATTTTAATACAAATACATTTCACTTAGTGAAGTAGGTCTTATGTAACATACAAGAGGCATCTTAATACATTATGACAGTTTTAAATCGAGCCTTTTGAGTATGAAACTTGTTTATTGTAAGTGGAGAGGAACTATGTAGACACTAAGAAGCAAAAATGTCTTTAAAATGACATTGCGGTAAAATACCAATAATAAAATTTAAAAACATTTTTTCAGATTTTACTATAATGTTCATATTAACCTTTTCAATTCCAGTGACTAACAATACAAAAATGATTGGGTTAATGAGTCATACACATTTTCCACAAAAAAATACAAAAATATCCCTTGCTCTCCCCAATACTTGAAAGATGTAATTATCCAATAACTGTATATTGTGTATTAACAGAATGCAAAGCTTACTCTACAAACAGCAACCAAAGCCCATCTTTGAAAAGGTAACGCATTTACTCACATTGACTTGCAAAGCATATGTACTTGTTCCCCAAATATTAACCCTCCAAAATTGGGGTGTGTGTACATGGCAAGGAAGCTGACTACCATGCCAGAACAGAGGATGCTGGGAGTGCTACCTAGAGCTGTGCTGGGCTCCATGCTCCACAGAGGAGGGATGGAATCCACTTCAGCATCACTCACCCTCTAGCTGCAGCACGAAAGGTTCAAGTTTAATCACAAGACCAGAGGATCATAGGAAAGTAGGGCCAGAAGTGGCCACATAGGGTTATCTTGTCCAGCCTCTGCTCAAGACAGGATCATCCCTGATTAAAAGGCTGGCACTGGGTGCGTGCTCCAAAGCGGCTAGGGAGCGCCTACACGAGGCCAGATGGGTGCAAGGGGTTTACACAGTATTTATCACTCCATCAGCAAAACAAAAGGATCTCTCATTAGTTCAAGCTCTTCTTAAACAACTTTTTTTCAAGGAAGGAGGGACATTATCAGCTACCTGCTGATTAGCTCCAAAGAGCCTGAAGCCACTGTCCTTTGTCCCATCTCCTACAGCAGGGACCATAGCCAGCATGTGGTATGTTAGCTAATGCTGAGAGGTGTCTATGTAACGCAGAGGGGAGAGGGGATCCCTGCTTGATCAGGGAGTGGCTGTGGGGAGGGGACGAGACAGGAGAAAGCCAGGCAGATGCCCTGTACTTGCAGTCTCTGCTGGAGTTGCAGCCAGGGAGCAGAGGGGAGGGACCAGCCCAGCTCTCTGGAGCAGAGAGCCCTGCCCAGCCCACCCCAGCAAAGCATTTGGGATGCTGGGGGACTCTGATTTAACTTAAACCAGGAAGAGGTCTGGAACAGACATTGCATAAACCAGTTTGACCCAAGTCTGTTAAGTCTAATACTACATTCAACCAGGTTTATCTCAAACCGGTTTCAGCCATTTTCAAACACGTTTATGTGCACTGAATATCAGCAGCAGTTCTCACCCACTGTGTTCTGGACCTACTTGAAAGCAGAGGCTGTGGGCAGACCCTGTGATGGCCAGCCAATGAGCTCAGAGTTCATGCCATATGTGAAGCTCTGACAGGAGCTGCCCCAGACATATCAGAACAGTCACTGGCATCCAGGTGAGGGATGCGTGACCACACCCTGTCAGTGGAGTGGGGCATTAAGAATAAGCACTCTTCACTGTGCATGTGGCACACTTTTACAGTGGGTTTGAGAGCACCCCTTTCACCACAATCCTAGATCCACCTGTGTCCATTGGTGGTTTACTCTAGCCTACAATCATGCATCCAAGCAATGACTGTGCCCCTGAGAGGCCTAGAAAATCAGCTGCATTAATAACATGGTCTCTGAAGCCATGTCTTCCACAGTTTTTCTGTAGGGAA
>NW_005841830.1:7389783-7419757 GCF_000455745.1 Alligator sinensis
AAAGAGGCAAGGCAGCTATGCTGCCAGTGCTATAAGGGTTGAATTCTGATAGGACATTCTCTCTGATAAATGGAAAGAAAGGAAAAGCCATCTAGAAGGAATGGTGCTAAGTGCTGAATGGCAGGGTACTGATGGCTGGGGCTGCCTGAATCAACTGCCAATTCATGTCCTCCCATTTTTCAGGATTATTACAAGAATCATAGTAGAGGTTGTCAGAATACAACATTTTAAGCCCACCTTCTTCCCCTAAGTAACATAATATCTTTTGTCTGAAATAGATTTGTATTTAATCAGATTTCTATTTTAAGGAACACTTTCAAATGTAATAAATATGAATATTTTCTTTTTAATCAAGAAGGAAACAGTCCAATTACCCTGATCTAATTTTGATGTTAATGTCATTTAGGGTAGCAGAGCAAACATTTTTCAGTCCCTAGTAATGTCACTGATGTATTTATGACCTCAAATATTATTCTAAACTATTAAATGTATAAATTTGGAAACAATTTCATAATAGGTATTTTAAACAGTAACTTTTAAATTGATGTTAGTGCATCAGTAACAAGCCTACTAATTGAAACTTCATTTAGAAGTGTCAATAGCTCTTATAACACTGGTTGCAATCCCTTACTCATTTAATGTTACAACTTCATTTCTTGTTCTAATCTCGTCTAATTTACTCTGCTTAATTCCTTGCTGCTAGATATGCAGCATTTGCCACCCAATGAGTTTATTTCACTGGTCATTTATTTTTAACAGTAAAACCAAACTATTTGAAGGGAATAATCTCCTGGCAAATCCAACATAGGATAAAAGGCTTTTATTTATCCAGCATTTTCTGCCTTGAATTGAAGCATTACTGCAAAGAGTAAGCAATAAACAAAAACACCTCAGGGGCCTGGGAGGAGCAATGTAACCAATTACACTTAATTAAATCAAAGGATGGGAGCTCTAGGGTTGAATGAGCTGAAGAACAAATTTGCATTAACACCTAGCAGCCAAACAAGCAGTTTTTGGTTTAGTATGGAAGCACAATTGTTGCCATCTATTCTCTGCACTGAAGGGGGGCCATTAGCTAAATTCTTAGGAATTGTTTGTCCACTGATGAGGGGCTGCCTTCTCAACATTTCACTTCATCACACATGAAAATTGCCTACTAAAATAAACAAGTTTCTGAAACCTAACAAACAAACATTACCTTACTCCCAAGTTTGCAATTCTGTAACACCTTTATCCAGAGATAACAAAAGGGACAAGAATACAAAAAATAAACAGCTCCAGAGATGCAAAGATCCTGCATGTTATATAAGGAGACAACATTAAAGTAAATCTGACCTTTACATATCATGGCTGCCTATTACACCCATTATACTTTAAGAATTGACACAAACATTGAGACCTCAACATAATCAGGAGGCATCCTGACACTATTAATTGCCAGTGCAGAACACTGTTTAAGTATTTTTTTAAAGAGAATCTGGTGGAAGAGGACAGGGAGACTGAAGGGAAGACAACACAAAAAGGAAAGAATAAAAATGGAAGGCATGGAGAGACTGAGAATTAAGATCTAAGGAAGATGTAAGGCAGTCCCAAAATTTTGTAGAAAGAAGGGATACCAGAAGTAAACACCAGGGAAATAATGTGATCAAGAATATATAATGGACATTTCAAACAACAAGTCTTGTAAAACAGAACTAAGAAGTCTGCAAACAAAGAAATAATTTACATCAAATTATCTTGAATAGTCATTAGACATTTAACAACATGAGACACTATACAAAGGACGAAAGTTCTCTCTAGACAGCATTTAAGTGGCATTTAGTAGAGTTGCAACAATCATCAGTCTGCCAACATTATCAGAACGTCAGATTCAAGGGTGTGTAAACGTAGTCATTTCAAATAACTACAAGTGTAAACTTAACATCCATGTCATCACGCCAGAAATAAAATGTACTTCATAAAAACTGTAGTTAAGCCATTTTAAGTTATATAATGCATGGAAATAGATTTTCAATGGTTTCAAATCTATTTTTCAAAAAGCTTCAGCTAAAAGGTTGAATTATAAAAGTGATTTTTTTAGGCAATCAGTGCTTATTGTGCCCTCATGCCTTAAAAAAAAACCAAAATAGCCTAGATTCTTATATTTGAAAAAATAGCTACAGAGCATGTGCACAGTAGTTCCATCATACAGACAGAGCTCTTGTTCTTTAATATATAAGGTGAAGAGTACACAGAGAAATAAAAGACGTTTGTAGAAGATTACTTGCTTTAATCTTAGCCTCTTCAGAAAGATGGTGATTTCCATCCTTATCTGGTATCTTCTTACATTAGAAGAATTCAAACTGCAGTTCTACCCTGTACAGTGGCTATTTTAAAAATATATTATTATTCTTACGTAACAAATTTGCTTTTTATATGTGTTTGAAGTGAACTTGCTTCTTACGGGGACAAAATAAAAATACATTTTTATTGCTTTTTGTATATGTTAGCCCTAGAAAACAAGCAGATCCCAGAAAGATCTGGGATAAGGACACTGAGATAAGGACGTGACCACCCTAGAGTTTTTATGTCAAGTTAATTGAGGTAGGGATCAAACTAGGATAGACCACAAACATTTGCATCCTGGGACAAATATTTGTTAAATGTCCAGATTACAGTTTACAGACCTTAATTACCTCAGGATAACTAACAATTAAGTCAAGGTATAATACAGCAGTTTAGAAAAGCCACAATAGTGATTTTCTTAATGCTTGTTTCACATAACATATTAAAACCTTGTAACAGAAAAGACAAATAGTTAATTGTGACACAAACCGGAAACAAATCAGCAGGAGTTTCGTGGTGTTGGAGCTAGAAAAAAAGAATCTTTTTACAGGTGCAATTTTCCTCATATAATCTGGGCATCAGTGAAAAAATAAAAGTTGCCTATAGAACTCTTTTACAGAGGGAAGTTGTATTATAAGAAAAACATTAATAAACTCAAAACTAACTTTTAGAGTCATTAGCCCAAGCTGTCAAGGCATAGAGGAAATGCATGCAGGTCATGAGAAATTTAACAGAAGGCTGACTATGGCTATTTCTTAAGTGCACAGACAACGCTCAAGGTTTATCTACACAGACTGTAGACATTTAGAGGAGCTATACCAGAATAATGGAATAATTATACGAAGGGGTAGATCCAGGGATGGAAGGGATGGGGACAACAAGGGACAACTGCAGTGGTGCAGTTGCACACCACTCTGATTCCTGTTCCACCCAATATTTAAAAGTAACTGCCTAGGAGGAGCAGTGGCCTTTCTATTCAGGTAGCGCTGACTGTTTTTAGCTCTAGCTAGAAACCTTACCTCAGGTGTGGGAACTATATTAATTCAGGTATAGAAATGACTCACACTGAAGGCATTGTCAAGACATTCAAGCAGACAAGATTTTGTTTCAGGACCCTTAAGCAAGACATGTACATTTAACTATCATGACTACAGGACTAATGAAAATATATCTTTTAACTATTTTTTGCCTAGTTTGTTTTGTTTAAATGTAATAGATAACCTGAGAAATTAGTGCATGTTTCAAAAAAGTTACATTTGTTTTCGCTTTGATCTTAAGCTGAATAGTGTAGCACTAGGCCTCTAGCATATTAATAAAGCTTCCGGTTTCTCTTTAACTGAAGAAAAATATTTGTTGTGTTATATGCAATGTTGTTCTGTACCAGCTGCACTCCTCTTATCAAAATTCTAAATCCAGCCATGGTTATATCCAGTCCACATCCCAAGAAAGATGCGTTTTCTCTGTAACAGTCATACTCTTATATACCTCTCAAGAAGAAAAAGTAGAGGATCTATCCTGCACTATTCTCTCTTGTAGATCAAAGAAATGCAAGACCATAACCAGGGGAAAGTGAAACAGGAATATGGACAAAGAACTGGAAGACCACAAGGTAAAAAGAGTAACTGATGCAATTCACAGACCTAATCCCAAATATAAAGGAATTTCAACCTTAGTATAAATCATTAGCAATTTTTTCCCCAATATTATCCATTCTCTGCTGTAATGCAAATGTGTACAAAAATACTCTCTTTCATATCAAAGACCTTAAAACAACAGAATTAGATAGTTTTATCAAGATTCTCTGTAATAACATCATCATTATATTGCCATATTTAAGACTGTACCTTCAGTGAAAAATTAAATATAAATTATATACTCTCAAAGGAACTCTTCTTGAGTTAATCTAGCTAAAGTGAGGGCTTGTCTATACAGAAAAGTGTGAGCTGCTCCTGACATGGACACCAAGAGCTCACTAAAGGCAAAATCCTGTTTCACCTTTACCAGCTTAAATGGAATGTATCTACCTGTGCAAGGGCAGTTGTTGGCACTTATAAAGAGTTTGTATTCCATTTGCACTTATGTAGCTATGCCCACCCTATGCTTCCATTAGAAAGTATGATGGTTTAGAAACAAGCTTGTCTACATTCAAGGTTATGACTCAACTACTGGCCTAAACTTGAGTCTCATCCACTTACAAAAACCTTTAGCTCAAGTGTGCTAGTGCTTTTACCCCTAGCTGGCTGTTAGGTATAGCTCACAGGTCAAGTCAGTAGAACTCATTGCTGTTAACATGATCATTATGTGCAGGTGGATTATTATTTCACAGTATGGCCACTTTCAGGAGCGGTCTACAGGAGATATCAGTGTGCATTAAGCTAGGATGTACATTTCCAGTGTGCTAGTTCAGGAGTTTTAAATCTTTTTCAATCATTGTGCTAATAGAAATATAGGGTGGACATAGCTGTGTGCGTGCATGTGTACATGTAGATACATGTACTGAAGACTAAATGTGTGTTCAGTTTAAACACTCTATTTGCAGGCATATTCTTTTTTTTTTTACATTTTTATAGGTGACATTTATTTGCTTTCACAATATATTGCTTTTCTCAGACAAATCTTTTTTTAAATGATTTTCTGTTTTTGAAGTCAGAAACACATTTTAATCTCCCACTCTGAGGTGATATGTTACTCTGCCATTTTCCTTCTAAAGCACCTTCTAAGTTCTAATAGAGTGCTTAAAAATAAATGTTTAAAAATAAAAGTTTTAAATCAAAACATTTATTTTCTTCATTATCATAGAAACAGAATATTTAAACTGAAATCCGCTATTTTTAATGTTTCCATCAAGTTCAGTGGAGGACTGAATTTTACTGCCCAATTACAAGTTCACTTTATTGTTCCAATTAAGTTTATTAATTAATCAATCTCAATGTCTGTTAAACATAACATACAGTAATTACATAAATAATAAAATATCATTTTACACAAAAGTTAGAAAGCATCAATTTAAACTTTTGAGCTTCAATAGACTTAGACATGTATTTGGATTTGAGAATTTTACTTAAAATTCCCAAACCTAGGCATAAGGGAAAATATTCCTTAGTTGTATTCAGCTCTACCTAGTCCCTTGATATTTGCTGTTATGTCCTTTAACTATAAATTTAATTTATTTTATTAGTTTAAAACAGACTGATTTAAAAGTATGCCAAGATTTAACTAAGTGAACAAGAATTCCTTATGTACTTATATATATATTTATATATATATATATATATATATAGGCTTTAAAAAATTACAAAAAGGTATGAAAAATTAACTGCAGCTATAAAGTAATTTTAACACCTATAAAGTAATTTTAACACCTGAATTTCTGCAGTAATTTCAAACAAAGATTACCCCTAAACTGCACTCACATTGAGGCAAGAGAATGTAACAAAATACTCTGAGTCATAATAACCAACAAGAAACATTTGGAAGATGTTAATTAACCCTGCAGAGTACATGCAGGATTTGAAATGAGTCCAAACAATCTTCAGCTTAATGCTAAGAACTTACAAAATGAGCTATTAAGGCCTATTAGTGCATGGTAATGGATTAGATACTGGAAGAAGTGACCCCAAAAATCTTTCTTCTGACCCAAGTTTCAGAAATAGGGCACAAGACTGACCCTCACACAATATAATCAGCAAAGGATCTAAAAATACATCCCTCTGTTATGTGAAACCACAGCCTTATTTACTCTGGCATGTTCATTTAGGAGTTAAGGTCCACTCAGGCATCATTTTAGGGTTAAAGGTTGGAGGGTAAAGCCAGAATGCCTTGCTCCCATGTCTTGCACTACCACCACAATCAGGCAACATATACTAACAACTGATGCCAAGTTAGAGAGAGAGGAAAATATATTGTACTGCCTCTCTCTTTCTCCCAGCAACTTTAAACCACCAAAAATAACCCTCAGATCACACTCACTAACATTTAGCTTAATTTGCACTTTGCTTTGTGCTATTATCTTTAAAAAAACACATGCACACAAATAAAAGGTAGGCTCTGAAGATTTTTTTTGTGTGTCAATACCTTTTACTCAGTAAACAGAATCCCCATCTCATATATGTACCTAATTCAGGTCTGCAGATACATGCATACATCCAAGAGAGAGGCAAGTACAGATTAAAAAAAAGCCCTCAGTTACCTGAAATGAGTCTTAGACCTGGGCAAGTTCACCTATGAGATCCTAACCTTCCTAACTCAATAGACTCCCCAAAGTGCAGTCATTTATGTTCTTGTCAGTAAAGTTACTAAGGCCCATTGCTGACATTACGCTAAAAACATGATTACGAAGTTAATCACATCTTAAAGTGTAACCTGGCCACACATTCAACTGATTAAAGGCGTAATGAAACAGGAAATCAGCCATAAAGTTATTACACAAAACATGGCCCCTACCAGACATGCAGATAAAGATACAATGAGATCAGATGCATGATCTATGCAACTGCACTTCCTCCCATGCTACATATGCATGGCAGTAGGCATGATTGTGGGTTCAAGTATTAGATCTTATCATTCCTGGGCTAAGTTCAGACATTTGTGGGGGTTAAATCAGATTCAAAATGGCCCCCTGATTTAAGCTCATCTTGTCCTGGTGCTGACCTTACACTTTATAAACCCAGTCTCAGTGGCCAGCAATCAGTCTAAGTCTGTAACTGTACAGCAGTTCCACACATACAAACCTGTCTAAAAATTGCAGAATCCAGTTTAAAATAACCCTGTATCTATATAATATCAAACTTATTTGATTTAGGTCAAACTGGTGCATGGAACTTCTGTCCACTTTCCCTGCACAGGCCCAGGGTTGGGAAAACCCAGGCACTGGCCCCAGCACCAAGACTGTTCTTTTCACATCCCTGCCCCTCCTTCTCCCCCACACTGGGCTATTTTTTTTTGCCCCCTGGCCCCTTGCTTCCCTCCCAGACCAGCCAGTCTCTCAACCCCCATCCCACAAGCCACTCTGGGTGCAACTGCTTTTACTCATTCTAGCATTCACTGATACTGAAGCCAAGCAAGTAAGTCCTGGTGTGGTGAAGGGTGAGAGGGACAGGCGGGTATAGGTTCACCAGGGGAGCCAGGGAGGGTTCAAAGTAGCCCCTGATCTCCCCAAGCCCTCCTAGAAATTCCTGGACCCCAGCAAAACCCTGTGAGCTGTGCCTGTCCCCTCCCCATCTGCTGGTTGGCTCCCCCCCACCCCTTGCAGAGTGCATCCTAGCCCTGCCATCCTGATTTAGCTGATACCAGGCAGCCATTTTGAACCAATTTAATGTCCTCCTAACACCCCTGAATGTCTGTAACATAGCCTTTATTGCCAGTGCAGAAGGAGCCCAAGATCACAATCCTGGGCTCCCCCTACACAGGCAAGTAGAAAGCTCTCACAGCTGGGTGTCCCATCAGCTGACAGGACTCCCAGCCACAGAGGTGTATCATGTGCTCTCACAGCTGGGAGCCCCGTCCAAAGGAACCCCCTTCAGGTAGTTGAAGGCTGCTATTAAATCTCCCCTTAGTCTTCTCTTTTCCAGACTAAATAAGGCCAGTTCTCTCAGCCTCTCCTCAGAAGTCATGTGCCCCAGCCCTCAAACCATTTACTGCCCTCTGCCCTCCACTGCCCTAACCATTTTTGTTGCCCGCTGCTGGACTTTCTCCAATTTGTTCAAAAAAGGGCACTGGGGGTAGGTGCAAGCCAGGCCCCATCCCTGGGTGGGCTTAAACCATCAACCTTCCAGTTAACAGCTATATAGTATAAATCAGTGTAAGTAAGCTGAAATCTGAAACCAGGTCAGAGCTGGTACCAAGTTCCAGCGGGGATCCAAAATCAGGGTCAAGAAAAGGTGAAACCAAGTCAGGAGCCAGGAGAACCAGATAGCAGTAAACGTGAGGCTTGCCTGAACAGACTGAGGCTGTGTGAAGGCATGCCTCCAGCCTGAGGCTGTGAGTGTACTTCTAACGGTTGTGCGGTGCTTTTAGCAGCTGATTTAGTTGAGAACTGGCAGCAATGTCAGCCAGAGGTCAGGGGCAGATGTGATGACTCAAGTGCTTGATCCAGCAGGGTATGCCTGGTCAATGGCTCTAACAATACCCTCCCTGCTTACAGAGCCATCTCCCAGGCAGCCCAACACCTGACTTTTCTGGGTACTTCTGATGGAAATCTTGCACTAGCTGGGGTATGTGGATGTGGTTGGCTGGTACCCAAGATCATTCCTCAGGGCCATAGCCCTTGCAGCTGATTAAGCAGTGGAGCTTGCCTCAGATGCATTTAGAGTCCAACAAAAAGGAGGAGCTAGTCCTTCTGCTAAACAGAAATAACTACAATCTCATAGGGATCAAAGAGACCCGGTGAGACTCCTCCTATGACTGGACTACCAGTATAAATGGCTATACCCTATGCAAGAGAGATCATGCTGAAAAAAGAGGAGGGGGTATAGCTCTCTATGTGAAGGAGAGCTACACATCCCTACAAGCTGAGATTGTCACACAAGGAGAATGACTGGAGACCCTTTGGGTTAGAATACAAGGGGAACATATTGAAGGGGATACAATGGTAAGAGTCTACCACAGACCTCCAAACCAGGAACAAGTGCTTGACCAAGAATTTGCCAGGGAACTGACCAAGCCTGCATGCCCTCGGTGCATGGTTGTCACGGGAGACTTCAACTGCCCAGACATCTCTTACTCCTACTCTGGACTCTTTCAAAAAACATCTGGATATTTTTCTTGCTGGGATCACTTGACTTCCTGCCTACGGTGGGGGGGCTGGACTCGATGATCTCACAAGGTCCCTTGCAGCCCCTAATGTCTATGAATCTATGAATCTCATGGGATGAGCACCTGGCCAAATCCAACTGGTCACAAAGCTTCCTTACATGTGTGGATGAGCTCTACCTGTCCCAAGAAGTTTATGGGCTGACAAAAGGCAAGGCGCTGCTGGACCTGGTACTGGCCAAAGGGGATGATGTAATCAGCAACCTAAGAACTGAAAGGAAGCTGAGCAACAGTAACCATGAGTTGACCACTTTCACTATCCATCACAAAGCTGGCAAGTCAGCCAGCAATGCAGTAGTCCCTGACTTTAGGAAAGCTGACTTTCATAAGCTCAGGAGGCTTCTTCTTGAGGCCCTGAGAGCCCATGATTTCAGAGGGAGGGGAGTTCATGATAAGTGGTTGCTCCTTAAGGAAGCAATCCTAGAACCACAAGGGGATAGACATAGCACAATACTCCTCCATCCCCACCCGTAGGAAAGGTGGTAAAAGGGCTCAACAACCCCATTGGCTCAACAGGGAACTCATGGATCTCCTACATCTAAAAAGAGAGATGTATAATGGATGGAGAACAGGAAACACCACTGAAGAGGAATATACTACACTGGTCCACACCTGCAGGGAGTGAACTAGAAAAGCCAAGGCTGCAACTAAACTCCGTCTGGCTACACGAATCAAGGACAATAAAAAGTCCTTCAGATATGTGGGGAGTCAGAAGAAAAACAGGGGCAACATTGGACCTCTGGCTAAACCAGTTGGGGCAGCTGACTACTGACACCCAGGAGAAAGCCAATCTCCTTAATGATTATTTTGCATCAGTTTTTCACCAGCCCAAAGGGACCACCCTGCCAAACATGATGCGGGATGACTGGGGTGAAGATGAATATATGCCCACCATTGGCATGGATTTTGTGAGGGAGCATTTTGAGAGGCTGGACCCCCAGAAATTACACCCAAGGGTGCTAAAGGAACTGGAAGACATCACAGCGCAGTCACTGGCGAGGATATTTGAGAACTCGTGGCGATTGGGCAAAGTACCTGAAGATTGGAAACAGGCCAATGTAGTGCCCATCTTCAAGAAAGGGAGGAAAGAAGACCCAGAAAACTGCAGGCCAATCGGTTTGACCTCAATTCCTGGGAAGATTTTGGAAAAAATTAGCAAAGAAACCATTCTTGACAGGCTCACAGAAAGCAACATTCTGAGGGATAGCCAGCATGAGTTTGTTGTGGGTAGGTCTTGACTGACCAATCTCATTTCCTTCTATGATCAGGTGACGTATCACCTGGACAAGGGAGAAGAGATTGACGTCATATATCTGGACTTCAGAAAAGCCTTGGATCTGGTGTCCCATGATCTCCTCATGGAAAAATTGGCCAACTGTGGCCTCGGCTTCACCACAGTCTGATGGCTGGGAAATTGGCTCCAAGGCCGGACCCAGAGAGTGGTAGTCGACAGAAGTGAATCATCATGGTGCTTCATGATCAGTGGTGTCCCCCAAGGCTCTGTCCTTGGACCTGTTCTCTTTAATATCTTTATTAACAATGTGGGCATTGGTGTCAGAAGTGGACTGGCCAAGTTCACCAATGACACTAAACTTTGGGGTAGAGTGTCCACACCCAAGGATAGGCTGGTGATCTAGGCTGACCTGGATAGGCTTAGAAAGTCGGTGGATATAAACCTGATGACCTTCAATACGGAAAAATGCAAGGTACTCCACCTGGGGCGAGAGGCAGGGGGGGGGGGGGGGCGCCTCGCGCAGACCCACACCTATAGGTAAAGCAGTGCTACACTCATTAGCACCATGAAAAAGTGACTTAGGGGTCATAACTGATCACAAGATGAACACAAGCCACCAATGCGATATTGCAGCTGGTAATGCAAACAAACCTCTGCCTTGTATCCATAGATGCTTCTCAAGCAAATCTCAGGATGTCATCCTTCCGCTGTACTTGGCCTTAGTGCAGCCACAGCTGGAGTACTGCATCCAATTCTGGGCTCCACAATTCAAGAAGGATGTGAAGAAGCTTGAGAGAGTCCAGAGGCGCGCCACACACATGATCAAAGGGGAAAAGAATAGGCCTTATGATGAAAGGCTGAGAGCCATGGGACTCTTCAGCCTGGAAAAGTGCAGTCTCAGAGGGGACCTGGTGGCATCCTATAAGTACATAAGGGATGTGCATCAGGAACTGGGGGAACACCTGTTCACCAGAGTACCCCAGGGGATGACAAGGTCCAATGCTCACAAACTCCGGAAAGACCACTTTAGGCTGGACATAAGGAAAAACTTCTTTACTGTCCAAGCCCCCAAGGCCTGGAATAGATTCCCCCAGAGGTGTTGCAAGCACCTACTCTGGACCATTTCAAGAAACTTTTGGATGCTTATCTTGCTGGGATCCTTTGGCCCTAGCTGACTTCCTGCCCCGTAGGCATGTGGCTGGACCCGATGATCTTACGAGGTCCCTTCCAGCCCTAATGTCTATGAAATCTATTATCATGATCATGGAGCAGTATTCAGAACATTGGAGGTCCACAATGATATCCACTGAAAGTGTTGACCATGGTAGTGTCCAGGTACGTGACAGCTGGAGGAGCCCACTCAGTCTAGTTCAAGGTTTTTTGGCCAGGCACGTGTGCCACATGAATAGCTATACTGCTTAACATCGTGGTCCACTTAGAATCATAGAATGATAGAAAATTAGGGCTGGAAGGGGCCTCAGCAGGTCATCTAGTCCAACCCCCTGCTCAAAGCATGACCATCCCCAACTAGATCATCCCAGCCAAGGCTTTGTCTAAGCTAGGTCTTTAAAACCTCCAAGGATGGAGATTCCACAGCCTCTCTGGGTAACCTGTTCCAGTGTTTTACTACCCTTCTAGTGAGAAAGTTTTTTCTAATATCTAACCTAAATTTCCCTTGCTGAAACTTGAAAACATTGCTCCTTCTTCTGTCATCTGCTACCACTGAGCACAGTGTCACTGCATCCTCTTTGGAACCACCCTTCAGGCAGTTGAAGGCTGCTGTCAAATCCCCTTCTCCATCTTCTCTTCTCCAGACTAAATAAGCCCCGTTCCCTCAGTCTCTCCTCAAAAATCATGTGCCCCAGCCCCCTCACCATTTTACTGCCCTCCACTGGACTCTCTCCAATTTGTTCACATCCTTTCTGTAGTGGGGGGACCCACAACTGATCACATTATTCCACATGTGGCCTCACCAGTGCTGAAAAGAAGAAAATAATCACTTCCCTTGATCTGCTGGCACCACTCCTACCAACGCAGCCCAGTATGCCATTAGCCTTCTTGACAACAAGGGCTCACTGTTGATTCATATTCAGCTTATTGTCCACTGTAACCCCCCAGGTCCTTTTCTGTAGGGCTGGCTATATGGTCGGTCCCTGGCCTGTACTGGTGCATGGGATTGTTCCATCCTAAGTGCAGGACTTTGTTGGTCCAGTCCTCCAATTTGTCTACGTCTTTCTGACTCTTAACCCTACCTTCAAGCACATCTACTATTCCTCTCAGCTTAGTGTCATCTGCAAACCTGCTCAGGGTGCACTCTATGCCATCTTCCAGGTCACTGATGAAGATATTGAACATACCTAGTCCCAAGACCGACCCCTGGGGCATTCCACTTGATACTGGTTGCCAACTAGACATTAAGCCCGATGATCCACCCAGTTTTCTATTCACCTTAGAGTCCATTCATCTAACCTGTAATTCCTTAGCTTGCCTCCCAGAACATTGTGGGAAACCATATCAAAAGCCTTGCTAAAGTCAAGGTATACCACATCCATTGGTCTGCCCACATTCACAGAACCAGTCATCATATCTTAGGGCCACCAAAATTGCAGAGAGACTAAGAACTGGGTCCTGGTAAATCCAAAGTGACCTGCAGGAGGCAAGTCATGATAGAGCTGTAATATTCTTGATTTTACAGGACTGTCTGGGATGTACAAACACTGTCAGAAAAAAGAAATCTCCCAAAACATCTAAAATTGGGTTGAAATAGCCCCAATGATTTATGCAGTTTTTTTAGCTAGGGGGTCACCTATGAGGGCCATTTGGACGGTTCATAGGAGGTTTTGCTGAGTAGTTCCTGAAATAAAACTTCTTGGGCTGGAGAATGGTGAAGGGTGGTGATGGATCTAGTGTAGACATTCAGCCTTATGAGATAGGGTGTCTGCCTTCTGCTTCTTGACTCCTGGAAGATATGTGATTATGAAATTAAAATGAGAAAAGAAAAGAAGACTTGTGGTGAAATCAGTTTCTGGCTCATAGTGAGATAGTCCACGTTTTTATGGTCCATTATTACTAGAGGGGCACTGATATATTGGTCCACGTCAGATCGGCACTAATAAAAGGAAAATTAACATTATCAGCAATCGACTTTTTTTGGCCGGTGTAGCCAATAATGTCACCGATAAATGCTGCACGCATGCATACAGTCGCAGCATGCACAAGGCCAGGAATGCAGCCCAGCAGCTTGGAGAGCAGTGTTCGGCTGGTAAGCCTGTCGGTGAGAAGGGAGGGGTGGGGGAAGAGGCATGGGGAAGGCAGATTGAGACCCCCACAGTGAGGGAGGGAGTGGGGCTGGGACAGGAGCAAGCACTGCTCAGCTGGGGCAGTGAAAGCAACCTCAGGAGCAAGGCAGAGTCACGGGCAGCTCATCTGGTGGGTGTGGGGGTGGTGGTGTGGCTCCCCACTGCTGCGCACACCCCTGGAGGAGCCATGGAGGGCATGTGCTCCCCAGATTTTTTCGCACAGCAAGGGCAGACAGAGGATGTATGATGGCATGTCTGCAGCCTAAGGCTACAGGTGTGCTTCTAAGGGGTGTGTGGTGCTTTCAGCAGCCAATCCAGTTGCAGAGAACTGGGGCAGTCACATTAGCCAGGGATCAGGGGCAGGTGTGGTAACTCAGGTGCTTGGCCTAGCCAAAAAACAGAAATAGAGCAGTGAACGCAGAGGCTTGCCTTCTGCGTTCACTGCGCTCACCAAGGGTGTCCGGGAATGCCTGCTTGCCAAAAAGGCGGCGTACGCCCGGTGGAAGGGGGGTGTAATCTCCAAAGAGGAGTATATCTCCTCTGCTCGGGCCTGCAGGCGGGCTGTTAGGAAGGCCAAGGCGGATATAGAGCTCGGATTAGCGTCCAGGATTAAGGATAACAAAAAGTCCTTTTTCAAATATATTGGGAGGATGAAGAAGGCGCCGGGTAATGTGGGGCCCCGGCAGGATATGCGGGGCAATCTGGTGGTTGCGTCAGAGGATAAAGCGGACCTCTTTAACCAATTCTTCACCTCCGTTTTCTTGTGCAGGGACCGGGACTTCCCTGCTGTGATAGAAGCCGGACGCGAGGGGATCGCCTTCAGACCTCAGGTTGGGGAGGACCGGGTTAGAGAGCTTCTGAAGGGGCTGGACGCGTTCAAGTCAGCGGGTCCAGATGCTCTCCACCCCAGGGTGCTGAGGGAGCTAGCTGGGGTTATTGCAGGGCCCCTGGCACGGCTCTACGAGCGATCGTGGTGCTTGGGCCAGGTGCCAGATGATTGGAAGGTAGCTAATGTGGTCCCCATCTTCAAAAAAGGGAAAAGGGAGGACCCGGGCAATTATAGGCCCGTCAGTCTTACCTCAATCCTGGGGAAACTCTTTGAGAAGATCATCAAGGAGCACATTTGTGATGGGCCGGCATCAGAAATGATGCTCAGGGGCAATCAGCATGGATTTATTAGGGGGAGATCATGTCAGACCAACCTGATTGCCTTTTATGATCAGGTCACAAAGGCCATGGATGCAGGTGTCGCGGTGGATGTAGTCTTTCTGGACTTCAGCAAGGCCTTTGACACCGTCTCTCACCCCATCCTAATTAATAAACTAGGCGACTGTGGCATAGATGCCTACACGGTCAGATGGATTGCAGATTGGCTGAAGGGTCGCACTCAGAGGGTGGTGGTGGATGGATCATACTCGACTTGGGGGGAGGTGGGTAGTGGAGTCCCTCAGGGCTCGGTCCTGGGCCCTGCGCTGTTCAATGTCTTCATCAGCGATCTTGATGTTGGGGTGGAGAGCAACCTGTTTAAATTCGCTGATGACACCAAAATTTGGGGGGAGGTGAGCACGCTAGCAGGGAGAGAGAGATTGCAGAAGGATCTGGATAGGTTACAGGGGTGGGCAGACAGGAACAGGATGCGTTTCAATACGGACAAGTGCAGGGTGCTGCACTTGGGTAGTAGGAACCAGCAGCACACTTATACGATGGGGAACTCCCTACTTGAGAGCACGGAGGCGGAAAGGGATCTTGGTGTCATTATTGACTCCAAGATGAACATGGGCCGACAATGCGAGGTCATGGTTGGCAGGGCTAACCGGACCTTGTCGTGCATCCACAGGTGCATCTCGAGTAGAGCCAGGGAGGTGATCCTCCCCCTCTATGCGACGCTGGTCAGGCCGCAGCTGGAGTATTGTGTCCAGTTCTGTGCGCCCCATTTCAGGAGGGATGTGGACAACATGGAGAGGGTCCAGAGGAGGGCCACCCGCATGATCCGGGGACAACAGGGCAGACCCTACAGTGAGAGACTGCGGGACTTGAACCTATTCAGCCTCCACAAGAGAAGGCTGAGGGGGGACCTGGTGACCGTCTATAAACTCACTAGGGGGAACCAGAAGGGTTTGGGGGAGACGCTGTTTCCCCTAGCCCCCGCTGGCATAACAAGGAGTAATGGGCACAAGTTGATGGAGAGGAGGTACAGATTGGACATCCGAAAAAACTACTTCACAGTTAGGGCGGCTAGGAGCTGGAACCAACTTCCAAGGGAGGTGGTGCTGGCCCCTACCCTGGGGATCTTTAAGAAGAGGCTGGATACTTACCTGGCTGGACTCATTTGAGTCCCGTTTTTGTTTTTAGGGTTTTTTGTTGTTCTCCCGCCCTGGCGGGGGGTCGGGCTAGAAGATCTATTAGGTCCCTTCCGACCCTAAAACTATGAAACTATGAAACATAGCCTCAGTCTGTTCCAGCAAGCCTTGTGCTCACTTCTCCCCTCACTTGGCTCGTGACTCAGCTCTGGCTTTCCCTGACCCTAATCTTAGATCTTCCCTGAACCCCAGCACTGGCCCAACTCTCTCTGGTTACCCTGACCTCAGATGACCTGACTCGGCTTGGCTTCCTTGACCCTAACCTCAGATTTTCCTTGGAACTTGACACCAGTGTTCTGACTCCTGGCTCCTGACCTTGGCTTATGTCTCAGACTATGTCTCTTGAGAAGGCAGACTATGTCTCCCTTCTCAGCTCTGGTAACCTGTGCCCCCACTAATGCTGACTCCCAGATTGTTCCTACTGACCTACCACAGGCCCAGCTGCCTATACCCTGGCCAAACCCTCACAGGTCAACCCTATCTTAGGTACCAAATGCTCCCTGGGTATACAGCAAATTAGCCATCTAATGCAGCATTGTCTCCAGGAGCCAAACAACTGAAAGATAAGGATGGCAACATTGAGCATCATCACTCCAAGAAACCCAAGGATTTGTGGTCTTGCATGTCTCTATAGTGAATACATTTGAAATATTTGATGAAAGCAGTGGCAGTCCCTCAATATGAGGATGACGGTTTTCCAGTAGATAGAGAAGTCATCAGCAAGTCTGGCAACGACTGAAGACGCCAATGCAAGACATGCATGTTTGACTGCAAATATGACGTACTGTTCCAGAAGGAAGAAGTGAATCCTGATTATGTCAGGTTACAGCTGTTTCCCTCTGCTTCCACACTAAGGCAACTTTGCTTGAAATGGTCAATGCCTTGTCGTATTTCACAGGGCCACTGGGGACAACTCCATGCTTGAGTCTCCCTACTATTGATGTTAATTTTGCTAGTCTTCAGACTAGCCTTCAAAGTGCCCATGAATTTCTTTTTTGGCTCACCTCTAGAGCTGTGACCATTGGCTAGTTGGGAGTATATGAGCTGTTTCAGGAGCCAGTTGCCAGGTCTCCTTATAACATGTCCTGTCCAACAGAGCTGGTGCCATATAAACATGACTTTGATGCTGGTGGTGTTTGTTTGAGCCAGATCTGGCACTCATTCTTCTGTCCTTCCAGTCTATATGGAGGATTCTTCTGAAGACATCATGGATGGTAAGATTCCAAGGCTTTCAGGTGGTTTTGATATATTAGCCAGGTTTCACACCTATACAATACGGTAGGCATGACAGCAGCTTGGTAGACAAGAAGTTTGATTTGGGTCCTGATGTCATGATCATTGAAGTCATGATTTTGAAGATGTCCAAAGGCAGTACTGGCAGATTTTATTCCATATTGAATATTGTCATCTATGTTTACTTTTTGGGAAAGGTGACTAGCCAGGTAGGGGAATGCTTGACATTCTCCAAGGATTGCTCCCCATTAATACATGGTGGAGCAGCTGGTTGATTAAGGATAGGTTGGAAAATTATGTTGGTTTTCATGAAGTTGACAGCAATATGCTTCACAGAAGCAGCCAAGAGTGACCTAGAGCCCTGCAATTTAGTGGGCACACATGACACAGTTGTCAGTGTACTGAAAATCGGAAATGAAAGTGTTGGTTAACTTGGATTAGGCATGAAAGTTGATGTTAAAAACATTCCTGTCAATGCAATGTTGGATGCTGACTTTGGTTTGAAGTCTATCAGCAATGAGATGCAGAAGGGCTGTGACATAAATGAATGAGTGTGTTGGTGCAATCATACATCCTTATATGACTCTAGTTCTAATAGTGAAGGGCTATTTTCGAGCTATTGCTTAGGGCAGTTGCTGTCATGTCATCATAAAGACATGAAGAAGTCCACTGCTGGTAACAAATTTTGACAGGCATCCAAATCTAATCAGGATCTTCTATAGGGCCTCTCTGTTAATTGAATCAAAGGCCTTAGTCAGATCAATGAAGGCCATGCAAAGATGTCTATGTTGGTCATAGATCTTCTCCTGCAGCTATTTAGCAACAAAGATCATGTCTATTGTACCTCCAAATAGTCTGAAGCCACCTTGGGATTTAGGTAGAATCTCCTTGGCAAACGGAGTCTATTGAGGAGAAAACCAATGAGGACCTTCCCAGCTATGGACAGTAATGCAATTATATGGTAGTTGTTGAAATCCAATCTGTCTCCTTTCTTGAATATGGTTACAATTCTCACATCTCTCAAATCACTGGGAATCTGCTCATGTTTCCAGATTTTTCAGTTGGTAAGAGAGCTTTTTTCCACTGTGGTTATAAATTTCAGCTGGTATTCCACTGGGACTATATACTTTGTTGTTCTTCATCTACTCAATGGCTTTCAAGGCCTCTTGATAGGCTGGCTGGTCTGCAATGTAGTCTTTAATAGGATGCTGTGGAATGACTGATGGTATTATCTTCAACATTAGACTCTCAGTTTAGAAGTCTTGAAAGCATTCCTTCCACTATGTCTGGATGATGGGGTTGTCTGTAAAGACTGTTGTTCTTTCCTTGGACCACAGAGGGATGGCTCGTGTGTTTGGCTGATACACAGCTTTGGATGCTCTGAAGAAACTATGTATAACATGGCTGTCAGCAAACTTAAATCTTTTTGCTTTGTCCTGCCACCACTTGTTCTTTTGCTCTAGAATCTTCCTCTGGGTCTGAGCCTTAATGTAGAGATAAGTGTCTTACTTCATTTGGAGTTAAGTCATTCTGCCAAACTTTGAAGGCTCTCCTTTTTCTGCTAATGAGAGCTTGAATTTCTTCATCATTCTCATTGAACAAGTCCTCATGGTTCTTGTGGAGAATCCTAGAGATTCTTCATTTGCCTCATGGCTGCCATTCTTGAGATTCTCTCAGTAATAAATGTCATCAAGATCACCAGGTTGCAGAGTTTCTCACTAAAATACTGCTAGACAGGATTACTCTTGGCAGAATCTTTCAAGCAGTCAATATTGAACCCCTTCTTTGGTTGCATCTTTTGCTTACATCATTTGGGACTGATAAGAATGGGCATGACAGAACCTATCAAATGATGATCGGTCCAGCAGTCATAGTTCTGGTGATACAGACATCGTAACTCTGACGTTGTCAATCAGGTGCCAGCATACTAAGTAGAGGTGCATCCATGATGCTTTCCATTTATTGCTTTGACAGAATAGATAGTTTGTGATTGATGGCTAGAAAATTAGGTTTAAAGATTTGCTTTTAGGAACTGGCTTGTAGGTAATGTAAATATTGCATTAGAACAATGGTCCAGGGAAACAGCAAGGGTTAACTGGTGTCTAAAAGTCTGTTTGTAACAAAGTTTCATATGCTCAGCCTTTGAGACAGGCTGTGTTCAAATGTAGCAGATAAACAGGCTGGGAAATTGAAAACATGCACAGCGTTCCCTGCAAGCCCGTAACAAAAGATAAGGAACCCTGCAGCATTGACATTGGGTCACAGTGACTAGCTGCAAAGCCCCTTAGATTTTCGGTTTTGGTAGAATGACCAAATTAAGAGGTTGGGGATGCCCAAATTAAGGTACCAGTAAATGACCAAATTAAGACATATGCATGTGAAATGTTTGAAAAACAAAGGAATATGCTGACAGAACAGAACATGGGCAGTATAATAACCACAAGGATAACCAATCAACAGTACCCAGAAATGAAGTGTCATCAAGGGAGAAAGAATACAGATGAAGGGACTTTCAGAGCAGCAGGGGCAGGGGAAGGGCAGGATCTCAAAGCCGCCACGGGCATAGGACACACCACTGGCCTGTCTTACCCACCCTGTTGCTGGGGGTGGGCATCAGCCCTCAACCTCTGAGACTGCTCACATCTGACATTCAAGCAAAGAACCACAGGGTGGCACTCACATACTGGCCAGGCATACCATCCCTCTGTCAATTCCTGGGACTGGTAGATAGGTAGAATCTGGAAGAGGGGTGTTATTTTGTTTGTTTTGTCTGCATTACTCTTATCTGCTATCACTGTGTATCAATAACATTTGCTGATTATAGAATGGAAGAAGTCACGGTTGGTTTGGGCATTTGGGTCTGCCTGGAACAAGGTATCAGGACTGATCATACATCCAGTGCCAACAGGGATGAGATCATGTTCCCAACATTTGCTCAGGAGAGTTCCATTTGAACTGATTTTCCCCATCCCTTCCTTTCCAAGTGTTCCTTTCCATAGAGCAGAGTCCCTGACCACTCTAGATTGAAATTGCCAAAAAGAATTATAGAGGTGCATCAATAAAGATTTTCTGGGCCAAATACCAATAGCCAGTGATTAACTAACCATAACAACCAATGCTGATCTGATAACAGATATTTAGTAATAGTGCAAGAAGGCATTTTAAACTACTGACATAAATAAACCTTTTTTTGTTCATTCGTTTTGCATTTATCTCACTCAGTCACTCATACTTCCTGCCTGCTCTGGCCCTTGATGAGGAAGGTGGCAACTGCCTTATTCCCACGCATATCACCCCCTTGCCTATGGCTCCTACCTCCAGTCCCATTCCCCATGCAGTTTGTGCTGCTGTCCCAGGCAGGCGAGGGAGACCCTGATGTGGACAGCAGCACCGGGTGCATTTGGAGCCCCACAGCACGCTGCTGCCTCAGCAGTGGTGGGCCCTATGCAGCTGAGCTTCTGTGGCCACCAGAGAGAAACTACTATTGCAGAGGCGCCCGGCAGAGCAGAATGTCCCTCACGTGGCAGCTTACCCTGGCCATGTGCAGCCCAATACCTTCATGGCAGCTCCGGCACTCAGGCCACAGCTATGTGTGTGGCATTGCCATGCTGGCAGCAGCAGCAGCAGTAGAAGCCAGTAATGGTCCCTTTGTTGCTAAGCACAGCACCTTGAGACCACTCCCCAGCTCCCCTCTCACTGCTCACCAGGACCTGTAGTCTGCCATGGGCTCGGACCAGTGACTACGCTTGCCAGCGTGGTCCAGGCACATGGCCATAACTATCTTTTGCAACAACCAAAAAAAAGCCAATAGCCTATAATATCATTTCTCCTTTTATTGGTGCTGATCCAATAGCCAACCGATATATTGGTGCACCCCTAAAGAATCATCTTATCTTCTTTAGAGAAGATGAAAAGATTTGATTAAGTTTACAATAGGATTCTTCTGTTGTTTTGTCATTTGTATCAAGGGTCAAGTAATATGCACTTACCTAGGACTGCTGCATGTCGCCTGTTGGTCAGTGGAAGAGGAAAGGTCACGAGATGCTCATTGACGCCAACCGGACAGTTCAGCATCTGAGTAACAATGTTAGTCTTGATAGCAAAATCAGTCTTGTGGATGTACATATCTTTTTCAGCTTTCCCTTTCCAAAAGGTGTAGCCACAACTGTGCTCTCACTATTCATCTGGAAAGCTCATTCTCAACCTCACCAGCATAGGTGACCCTACTAGGAGTATAAAACTCCAGGTGGCATTGCTCTCAAGGTGATTAGTAGTACACCACATCAAGGTTGCAAACCTTGGGAGACCGTCTCAGTCAAATTGGCAGTGCCCAGAAAGAAGATGAAGGCAACACTGAGAAAAAAAGTCAATGCTCTATTTGAAAACTTGGTTTCAGGCTTGTAATGTATTTAGTATTCATGTCTTCAGAAAAAATATGTACAGAAAAAAAACACTATTTTTTAAAACATGTCTAACAAGAATTGTGGACAGTCATTAACGTAGCTTTCCTTTTAAAAAAATTCTCACCAAATGCTTGTCTTAAACTGCCTCCTCTTCTTTATAGCTTCCTAGTGTCCATTACAGAAAACATTACAAATAAGGACCCAATCCTATAAACCCCTGTAAGTCAAATGCAGGGCTTACTGACACAAATAATAATCTCATGAACTCAATGGGCTCTCTGGCTTAGCAGGAAATAGGTTTGATTGCAAGTGTAATGTTTAAAAAATCAAAAAAATTTTTTTAATGATGCCGATATTAGACCTTAGAAAGCTATTTGAAATTAGAAACTATTTACAATAGCAGGAAGGGAGACTGAAGTCCTAAAAGGCTTTTATTTCTATCTTCTATGCTATTTAGAGAGACATTGTACACTTTCACTATTTCAAAACACAATGTCTGATTAAAATTTAAATTACAGGGTTAGCTAAGTATTAAGGAACAGAGATATGACATCACTCTCAGCAAATCTTTAGAGTTGTTTTCTTCTCAAATACTATATGAGGATAAACATCTAGGACACTAAGACTTGGGAAGCAATGCAGCAAACCATTTTTAAGCAGAGAGCCCTTCACTTCCATTTACAAAGAGTAAACATTTGCTAGAACAAGAATATCTTGCTTTTATGCATCCTTGGGATTGACAGAGAGAATCAAACCTACAACCACCTGCTATATTATTGTAAGCAATTTAACCAACATTACTGGTAATTTCTCTTTAAAAACAATATTTGATTTAAAAAAGAGGGTATTATGAATCACAGCATGATACAGTGTGTAGGGGTTAGAAATGAAGTGTAGTACTGAATATATGTATATGCAGATACAGAATACTTTGAAAAGAAATACTGCGATTTCTTGATAAGATTTCCACAAAAGCATTCCAATTTTCATTCAATAAAGGCCACTTCAAGAATGAAGAATCCTTATTTTCATTAATTGAAGTCTTAAACATATAATTCATTCTGTAATTTCAGTGAAATAAATATAAAATTACAGCTAAAAAAAAACCTACATGAAGAGAATGTCAAGGCTGTAAAGTCAAGCACTCAAAAAAGTTAGGAAATGACAGAATCAAGCTTACCAGAGCAACCTTCATATAACCTGTTGTGTGTTTGCATGATGATACCAGGCTTTCAACAATTTATAGATCTTATACTATTCTTCTGATAGAACCCATCCCTTACTTCCAGTGCTGATTTAAAGCAGCTATTCAATATGTTGCTTTATTAGGAACGGTCCCATGCCTTATTTACTATATACTGCTCAAACCCAGCCCTAAACACAGACTTAATAATTTCTCATAAATGTTTAATAGTTCTTTGCACTACAGCATCCAAGTGCCTCACAAACATTAACATGCATAATAAATCCATGATGTGAAGATTAGGATTATTCCTTTTTTCAGGTGAGAAACTATGGCACAGGGAAATGAAGTTCAAAAGTATCCACGAATTTAGGGTTCTCAATTTGTATCTCTTAGAACTCGATTTTTCAGAGTACTTACTATATGCCATTTCATGTGTTCAAAACACACAACTCCAACTGACTTTGGCCGCAAATGTGAACATTCAGCTTTTCAGCAAACCAGATCCTCAGCCTATAGAAAATGAGGAACTTAATTAATGACCACCTGCAAGAACACTTGCTTTAAGTGATCTGTGTACCATCATACAGGAATTCTGTGATAGAAAGAGAGAAAATCCATTTTTCAGGGTCATATTTAGCTGCTTTAAACATGGGATTCACTTTCCTTCTTACAATCCCCTACCTCATTCAATACACATATCCAAATTCTACAAGGAATGAGATACAGATCCTACAGAGCTTGGTCCTTCTGCAGTACACTACACTTATTCTGCTCAGGATTTGCTCATCCTGTGACACAGGTATTGTACAGTTCCCCATTCTGTGAGCACTGTCCATCCTCTGTGATGAAGGATTATGGGATCTGTAAGGCTCCCATCCTGTAGTCTGGGTCAGCTCTGTAAAGCTAAGGCAAGCTGCTGGCCTGCAGCCCTTATTAAGTGCAGTTGACCCAGTTACAACTTAATTAAGGCCAGCTGACTCCCAGCCCCTTCCCTCTGATTGGTTCTGGGGCTACTCTTAAGGAACTCCTCCAGTACCTGAGCTTTGCTGCACAACCTACTGGTCTTCAGTCTCTGAGCAGCTTCTGTTTTACCAATGTCTCTGGCTTTCCTCATTCCTGACCCTGCCTTTGGCTCATTCTTGGATGTTGTCATTGATGATGTGTAGTGGGTGCATCCAGGTATATGTGTACCCCCTGAGATTGGCCGTGCACTGCCTGGAAGCGCCAGCCACAAAACCGGAAGTGCACTTCCAGTTTTACTGCTGGCTCTGCAAGCGGCTGCTGGGGGATCTCCCCCCATTGGCAAGCGACTGCTGGAGGACACTCCCCCACCGGTCAGCAATCAGCTGCTGAGGGACCCCTCTGCCCGACGGCAAGCTGGTGCCCTCTCCCAGACTCAGGAGGCACCAGTTGCCCATGGATGTCGGCTTTGGATTTTCCCTGAAGATGTTTCCTAACTCCTGACCCTGGTTTGGCTTGCTCTTGGATTTCACCCTGTGGATTTTCCTTTTGGTTTTGTAACTAGGCTTTTGATTCCTGGCTCCTGACCCTGGCTTGGCATCCGGCTCCTGACCTGTGGCTTCTGACCTCTCCCCTTGTTCCATGCCCAGTTCTACCTACTAAGCTGGCCGGCCTGGTGGATTGTGACAGAATCCTGTAAAAAAAAAAAAAAAAGTATATAAACACATATGGCCAAAGGAGGGGGCTTAAAATAGGTTCAATAGCTACCTTTACTCAAGGGTTTCCTAATATTTGAGTACTTGACTTTGCAAACTTTAGAATCTTTTTAATGTAGTTTTCCTAATGTGCAATTTCCAAGTACTAAATAATCCAACATGTGCCAATTTTAATACCTCAATACGTCATCAGTAGGTTTAAACTTATAGGCTAGGGACAGACATTCAAAAAGCCAGAACCTGAATTGATTCACCCTCTGCAGGTTAGTCTACCCTGCCTAGGCTGAATCAGTTTGTAACAGGAGAAACACTCATTCTGGACTGAGGCAGTCCAGGCACATGCCTGCAGTTGCTCAGGCCAGAAGCTGGGGGCGCTAGAGCGTACCCTTGGAGGGAGGGAAGCTATGCAGGGAAGCTTGCCCCCAGCACAGACCGAGTGGAGGGGGCCGGGCCACACCACCACCCAGCAGCTGGAGAGGCAAGCGGTGAGTGACCATCATGGCTTCCCAGAACATGAGCCCCTTCCCAGTGGGGGCCGCTCTGCAGAGCATAGCAGCACTATGGGAGGCTTGCAGGGCTGTGGCCCAGTCAGGACCCCAATGCTGCCACGTGCAGCCTGCCGCAGCTCTGCTGGCCCTGCAGTGCTGCACTCCCCCACATTATGACAGGGGCTGCTGCCCCCAACAAGGGCCCTGCCCCCTCCCGCTACAGCCATGGGGAGAGGGCATGGCCAGGCAAGGCGCCTGCAGTGGGTAGCGAGCCCAGCAGCGAGGCCGGGCAGACCCGGCTGTCAGTGGAGATAGAGGAGAGATTAACTCTCTTCCCTGCCCACCCCTATGCCTCAGGGGCCATGGTGCCCCACTGCTGCAGCAATGAGTGGGGAATGCCCGGCAGACCCCTTTTGGGTCCCTGCCAGTGGGACAGAGAGGGGGGAATTAAAACCCTCCCTGGCCAGACACCCTCCCCTCCCCTCCCCCGCCACCTGTCCCTGCTCTGGCTGGGGAGCAGAGGGGCAGGAATAGCCTGGCTGGGCTGAAGCAGAGAGCCCAGCCCAGAGAGCATGCTGGGATGCTGCGGGTCTCTGGTTTAACGTAAACTAGCAATGGGTCTGGGACAGACATTGCATAAAAGGTTTGACCCAAGTCAGTTAAGTCTGATACTACACTTAACCAGGTTATTTCAAACTGGTTTCAGCCATTTTGAAACTGGTTTATGTGCACTGAACATCTGTTCTGTTACAGGTTTAAACCAATTTCTAATCACTTAAAGGTTTGTGTAATGTCAGTCCCTAGCTATAAAGCCACTATATCCAGACCTATCCTACTTGAGCTAACAGAGTAAATGGCAGAAGCATTAAGACTGCTATCCCTCTACAAAGACCAGCAACAGAGAGGATTTACCAATTCTAGTCCCAGTCAGAGCATAGGAAAAACAACATCTTTGATCCTCCACTCCATCCTTCTCTGCAACAGCCAAAAGTAGGAATTGGGGGAACAAGGAATTAGAAAGCCTCTTTCAGTTCCTGAAACCCTGGACTGAAGCATGCTCAGTGCAGAAGGATAACTTTAATAAAACCTAGGTGTCAAACTCAACAAGTCTCTACTGAGCATGTGCAAAATGAGATTTTTCAGGGTTATAAACTAACCAGATTCAGGCAGATTTTCAAAGAGAGTGCAATAGCATATCCTTTAATGGACTACTAAAGCCACCCCTGCTCAAAGTATGAGAGCACTACTGCATCTCAAAGAAAAGTCAGAAGAACTTTTGGGTTGTTTTTTTTAAGGGGATAACAATGCATTTTTCCACAACCTGTCTGATGGGTGCTGGGTACGTACAGGACAGGATTGAGCAGGGCTCGGACCCACATGCAGTGCCACAGAGGGAGCTGTGGGCTGGATGTGCGGGTGATGGGGGGGGTGGACTGCACCTGGACCGCACTGCCTAAGCAAGCTCTGCTGCATGCACCCCCTGACCTTCCTCCCTCCCCAAACCACCTCCCAGTTCCTAGCATGAAGGAAGCCCCCCACACACATATGTGCACAACCCACCTCCCCACATCCCCCTATATCCACTTCCCACCCCCCTACCCCGCACAACCCCTCCCACAATATAAAAAAGCTAGACATTATTTTGAGCTATTATGCAATCATCTCTATATACACTACTCAAAAAAAAAACAAACAAATTAGGACAAATATTTTTTTAACAGAATTAAGATATGTTACAGTCGATATTTGATTTTTAGTATATGATTTGTTTATAATATATAATTCATGAAAATATCTTCTGAAAAATTGTACTTGTGCAGCCCTTGACAGCTCACCAAAACTCATTAAGTGGCCCTCTGTTGAAAAAAATGTCCACCCCTGTACTAGTAGTTCAATGCGTAATTACAAAACAAAAAGTAAAATTTCAGTGGGCCAAAAGCAAGGTAATTCAAACCTAAGGATTAAATCTTATTCTTTACAAAGTTGCTTCCTTGCTTTGCTTAACCACCCAACCTACTACTTTACTGCACATTTCAAAAATATTTATAATTCACAATTATCCAACTTAGATATTCTTGTCTTCAGTGTTTGTTTCAACATCATTAAGATTTAATTTATAATCTCACCTTAAAGAATTTTTATTGTTCAGGATATGCATAAACTGATTCCTTGCTCTCATACTAATCAATATTTAAGGTACACTAAGGATACAAAGTGTTTACTTAACATAGTCTGAGCAACCTTATTTCAGCATGTGCAATATGATTGGGATGCCCCTGCCCACTATGGGACAGGGAGACCCAGGTGAAGGAGATGCCTTACCCTCCATCAATGCTGACCTTGTGAAGGAACACCTTGAGAGGCTGATACCTTCAAGTCAGCCAGCCCTGACAGTTTATACCCCATGGTACTCAAGGAGCTGGCTAGCATCACAGCTCAGCCCCTGGCACGGATCTTCAAGAACTCCTAGTGCTCTGGTGAAGTGCCTGAAGACTGGAAGAAGGTCAATGTGGTGCCTATCTTCAAGGAAAGGAGGAAAGTGGATCTGGCAAACTACAGGCCCATCAGCCTGACCTCCATCCCAGGGAAGATCCTAGAAAAGATTATCAAAGAGGCCATTCTTAACAGACTGGCTGATGGCAACATCCTGAGGGATAGCCAGCATGGGTTGGTTGCGGGTAGGTCTTGCTTGACCAATCTCATTCCCTTCTATGACCAGGTGACCTATCTCCTGGACAAGGGAGAAGAGATTGATGTCATATATCTTGACTTTAAAAAAGCCTTCGATCTGACATCCCACGATCACCTCTTGGCAAAACTGGCTAACTGCGGCCTTGACCGCACCACGATCCACTGGATGGGGAATTGGCTCCGCGATAGGACCCAGATGGTGGTGGTTGACGCAAGTCAATCCTCGTGGTGAGCTGCGACCAGTGGGCTCCCTCAAAGCTCTGTCCTACGGCCTATACTATTTAACATTTTCACTAATGATGTAGACATTGGTGTCAGAAGCGGACTGGTCAAGCTCGCTGATGACACCAAACTTTGGGGTAAAGCATCCACACCTGAGGACAGGGGGATGATCCAGGGAGACCTTGACAGGCTCAGTAAATGGGCAGATGAGAACCTGATGGTGTTTAACACCAAAAAATGCAAGGTTCTCCACCTTGGGAGGAAAAACCCACAGCATGCTTATAGACTCGGCAGTGCTACACTGGCCAGCACTTCTGATGAAAGGAACTTGGCGGTCATGACTGACCACAAGATGAACATGAACCTTCAATGTGATGCTGCAGCTAGTAAAGCAAGCAAAACGCTGGCTTGCATCCATAGATGCTTCTCAAGCAAATCCCAGGACGTCATTCTCCCGTTGTACTCAGCCTTGATGAGGCCACAGCTGAAGTACTGTGTCCAGTTTTGGGCTCCACAACTCAAAAAGGATGTGGAGAAGCTTGACAGGGTGTAGAGGAGAGCCACGTGCATGATCAGAGGTCAGGAAAACAGACCTTATGATGAGAGGCTAAGAGCCATGGGACTCTTCAGCCTGGAAAAGCACAGGCTCAGGTGGGACCTGGTGGCTACCTATAAGTTTATCAGGGGTGCTCACCAAGATCTTGGGGAACGTCTGTTCACCAGAGCACCCCAAAGGATGACAAGGTCGAATGGTCACAAACTCCTCCAGGACCTTTTCAGCCTGGACATAAGGAAGAGCTTCTTTACTATCCAAGCCCCCACGGTTTGGAACAGACTGCCACCAGAGGTGGTTCAAGCACCCACTTTGAACACCTTCAAGAGACAATTGGATGTTTATCTTGCTGGGATCCTATGATCCCTGCTGTCTTCCTGCCACTGGGGCAAGGGGATGGACTCGATGATCTTCCAAGGTCCCTTCCAGCCCTAATGTCTATGAATCTATGATTCAGTCTTTAATTAAATGATCATGTGCTACATTTCCCCAAAGAACTTAGGGCTCATCTGGTTTGCATGATGGACAGTGTGGTATTCAGTTGTTTTTGCTTTTTAATTTACATCATTCAGTGTGTGGCCCCATGCATTATTTACTGATAATTATTGATTTTCTTTTGGGTGTTTTAATGATACCCATCACTATTATATCTGAGTGCTTCACACACATGAATTAATTTATCTTCAAACTATACCTGTGAGATTATGTATTATTATTTTTTTTCTTAATGGAGAACAGGTCAAAATTGTCAAAAGTGAGCACTAATACAGCTCATCGCAAAGGTAGAAGGAAACTAATTCAAATTTTGACAAGAGACACATACTACTTGCATTTTAGAGAATAAACTAGAATATACTAAATTAAAAGGTTTTAAAATTTGAGCCTAGGGGAAAAAAAAGAGTAAGAATAAAATGTTGGCCACACTGAAGTCAATGGGAAAATTGACATTTATTTAAATGGGGCCAGGATTTCATCCTGAAAATGAAGAACATTATGGATTTTGGTCTCTGAATACAGACTCATACCTAGACCATACCTTACAGATAATTAATTAAGAACTGGAAAATATTTCCGAAAACAAATATCGTTGTGTGTAGTCTCTGTCAGCTATGAAAAAAAGCTATTGACTTGGTGGATATAGAAACAGCATTTGAAAGGACTGGATTGGGGAAAAAAAAGTAGACAAGCTCTTCTTGTCTTTTCAGATCCCTGAAAAACTCCTTTTTAAAACTTATCCTACTCTTTCATATTTTAATCACTTAAAATAGTAAAACATCATTTGCTTGAAATAAATACATTTAGTGCTTGTTAAAGCCCTCAAGTTCTTTATCCAAAAAACAGATAAGGTGCAAGGGTAATAGAGTCTTCATTAATCATTGCCAACATGTCCCAATACTTTCAAGACCAAATCTAAGGGAGGTAGGGTAGTGCAGTTTCCTTGCCCATTGAGGGGTTTGTATGTGTGTTGGGGGGGGGGGGGGGGGTGCATCGAGG
>NW_005841830.1:7420202-7447970 GCF_000455745.1 Alligator sinensis
TTTTTTTGCCCTTTGGGGGGTTTTTTTTTGGTTTGGGGGGGGGGGGGTTACTAAAGGTATTGCCCATTGAGGCTGGGTGTTTTTACAACTGTATGATCACAATTGCTAGCACAGGGATGACTAGCATGCACATATGAACTTCGCAAATATGTGGCATTATATATTAACTGCTTCACATCTGGACCAGATTTGAAGCAGGCTCTTTGAGAATCAAGACCATCTCCTCCTATAGATTGTGTTTTGTTTAGTTTCTAAGCCGTCTCACCTCCCGCACCCATTCTTCCCCCATCCCCTCCCAAAAAAATGGCTCAGGGTAGATTTCAATAAACCAACAAAAACAGAAACAATAAAATATTTAAATTAAATAATACCATAATAAAACACTTCCTCAAACAACACTATGGAAAATTAACCACACCTGCTAAAATCCTGCCACATAAGATAATATCCAGGCTTAGGCTTCAAGAAGCTTTAAGGAAGGACTACCAAATCCTAAGGCACAAAGCTAAGGCACAGCCAAGAACAGCTTCACACATATTTTGGTTGAGTGAACTTGGCGTACAGATGGAATCTGAAGGAGGCTGACCTTAGGGAGCATGAGGGAGGTGTGGTAGTCTCTTATTTATTTCAGTCCCAGGCAGATGGAGGCTTTATAAGTCTAAACCAGGCCTGTCCAACATACGGCCCTCCAAGCTGTTTTCTGAGGCCGGAGGTGCTGTGACGGGAAACGAAAGTAAACACAGTACTTTCGTTTTGTGGGGGTGATGTTTTCACCTCTTCCTGTCAGGTCTTTGAATACGGCTCGCCGGCCCACTGGGTGATAAAAAAGTACATGATCCAGCCCCACGTTCAAAAAGGCTGGACACCCCTGGTCTAAACCAACACCTTGAATTGTGCCCAGAAAGCGATCAGGAGCCAGTGCAAGCTGCAGCACTGGAGTCATGTGCTCCTGTCAGTAGGCAAGGTACTATATTCTGCCCTAACTGCAGATTCCAGATGATCTTCAAGGGTATTCCCATGAAGAATGCATTAAACCTTAGACATACAATCACCTTTATCATAAAAATCTACATGAGAAATGGATCCCAAATAGTTCGTGAACTGGAGAATGACAAGGAAATGAAAGGGACAAGCACTTTACTTTCAGAAGAACATGTCAAAAAGAAAAATCCTTCAAAAGAAAATTCATTTCAGGAGACAGCAGTTGACAGGTACTGTTTTCATGAACTTCTCTCCCCATTTTATCCTTGTTACATAATGCTGGTTACTTGTTCTACACAAATTTGCAATCCTTCCCCAACCCACATCCTCTGAAGTCTTAAAACTAATCTAATGTAATAACCAAGAACCAAAGACTGAACACTGAAACTGATTTTTTGACATCCTATTATCTGATTCCTGAAATTCTTCCTTCACACTACAGGTGATACTGACCCTCCTCTCTTGTTAATAGATGTTGATCTCTCAGTAATCAGGTTTCTTTTTTTTTCTGTTAATTGTTTATCTCAGGGGTGGGCAAAATACAGCCCATGGGCCATATCTGGCCCGCCAATTGATACCATCAGGCCCACGATGCCAGGAGAGGCCAGAGCCACAGCCACTACCACCACCTGTCTGGCACTGTGCAGCAGCCTGGGAGATGGAGTCTAACCCCATGGTGCCAGACAGGTGGGCAGGTGGCACTGCTTCTGCCCAGTGCCCCCCAGCTTGTCAGCAGAGGCTGGAATCCTGCCCACCCAGCACCACATGGCAGGGGGGTGGGCAGGGGGAGAAACTGAGCCCCCCACCCTGGCCCCCTCACCTGGGGTATGCACAGTAGGTGGGAGAGAGGCCAAGAGGAGGGGGAAAGCCCCTCCCACCCCGCCACATCCTGGCTTCACAGGGCTGCAAACACCATGGCCCTGCCCCAGTGCAGCACAGCTCTCATCCCTGTTCCTACTTGCCAGTGTCAGCCAAGCCAGGCAACACGGGTGTGGGGATGGGGCCAGGGATCAGCTGAGATAAGATACCACAGCCCTGGATGGGCTCATGCTCCCACTCCTGCTTCCGCTGCTGCTTTGGGGCCAGTCTCAGCCTGGCTGCAGGGAGCATGTGTCTGTGTGTGTGCATACACGCACACATGCACGTATGCAAGAGTGTGTGTGAAAGTGAGTGTATGTATGCATATGCTGCCCTCAACAGCTCACCAAAACTTGTTAAGTGGCCATCCAGCCCAAATAATTGCCCATCCCTGGTTTATCTGCTAACCCTGGGAATTTCTCCTCCAATTTCAAAGCTCCATACACTATTTTTAATCATCCTTATGCCTGCTTCTTCCATTAGACCTGATGAAGAATGCCTTGCATTCAAAAGTTTGTATGACTATCCCAAACAGGCAGTTGGTCCAATAAAAGATATCACCCACAAAATCCTTGCCTCTTGCATACCCACAACTTTCCCATTATACTGTTTGAGGATGCACTCTCTGCCCTTCCTGTTGCACCTCTGCCACTTCTCATGACATAATTAAAGTCACTGAGCAATGGGGTCCATAATTTGAAGGTTAGGCATTCAGCTAGAGTGGAGGGGCGTGGGTGCTAGTCCCTGCTCTAAGGAATGCTTATGTATGTTACAGTATAACCTTTTCCTATAAGACTTACTTTTCACAGAGATTATTTTGAATCAATTCATTAGTTAGTATTTGAAGCTTCTTGTAAGGCTGAAGTAAAATACTAGTGCTATGTATAGCTATTCACTGATCTTCTGAGTTAACAGAGAAGCACAAATTAAAAGACATAATTAGTTAATTTTTATTGATTTGTTGTTGAAAAATAGAAATCTAAACTGGGAAATTTAAAAAAACGAAGTAAAAGAAGTTATACAGAATAATGAAATCAAAATCTGACTAACTTTATCTTAAACTCTGAGTTAAGGATTTAAGACAGGCATAGCTGTATGAAAAGTGCCAGCCAGAGATTGCTGATAACATTCCCAACTGCAAGGATAAGATTACATAACTTTACTTTTACGGGTTTTATTATTAATTTAGCATGGCATAATGAATCTGTCTTGCAGAATTACATTTTACAGGTGTTAGAATCATAGAAAATTAGGGCTGGAATGGACCTCAGCAGGTCAGCTACTCCAACCCCCTGCTCAAAACAGGACCATCCCCTACAAGATCATCCCAGCCACAGCTGTCAACTCAGGTCTTAAAAACCTCTAAGGACAGAGATTCCAGAAGAGCTCTAGATAGCCTGTTCCAGCACTTTACTACCCTTTTGGTGGGCAAGTTTTTCCTAATATATAACCTAAACTTCCCTCGCTGCAATTTGAGACCATTGTTCCTTATGCCAGTACACTTGAATATTCCTTTCTAAATTCAAGGCTTATGCCAGTTTACATTGTTTCATTTAGGAAATGTCAGAGCATGGTGGTAACAAGGTTAAGGTATTTTGCTATAATTCCAGAGTTTGAATCCAACTCTGGACTCCTGTTTGAAAGCTGCTCTCAGTCAACCCAGGTATAATGGGTTTCATGCTCATTTAGACTGGTGAGTCAAATGTGGCTGTAGGTGACGCTAACCATATCCTTTGTGTGCTGTTGGCTATAGCAACCAGTGTGCCTTAACCATGGTAGCCTAATAGCTCATTTAGATGATCAAGTGAACCGTTTACTTTTTATGACCTTTAGAGAGCATTAGGCACTGGGCGATATAATTGGATTAATGCTTTAAGCATATACCTCCTCAGGCCCAAACCCAGTCTCACATGGAAAGTGCAATTCAGCAACAGTCCTAATTCCTGATAGCCATGTACCTGTATCACAAAACACTGGCCTAGCATTAGTGGCAATGTCTTCAAGAATGGAATTCACAATAGCAAACAGACATAGAAACAGCTGTATGGAGAAACTTAGCAAACCCACGTTCCACAGGGGCCAAATTTGTGGTGCTATTCCCTGACTTTCAGGAAGTACAAAACTTTATACCCGGGAAACTTTCTGTGCAGAAGGCAACAGTAAATACTGCGTTAAACATACTTTTCATTCAATTTATTCTATCATCTTCACACAAGCCAAGCACCAAAAACAGCGATGTTTTTCAGGCCTGGGTAGCCTGCTCAATGATCCAGGATTATACAAGAGGAAACAAAAATTAAGGGCCAGATCTTATATCACCTACTGGAAATTTACTATGTAATTATGCCTCTATAGGCAGTCCTCGACTTACGACTTTTTGAGTTACAACAAATGGCATTTAAGACATTTGTAAATTGACACTCTGTTTCAAGGTTCCCACGTCGGTTTCACCTTTATGACAGCCGACATAGCTGCGTCCAACTGGTAAGTCGGGGGGGGGGGGGGAGGGAAGGGGCATGGTGGGCAAATCAATACCCCCACAGAAAAGGAGGGATTGGGGCTGGAACCCAGGCTGGGGGCAAGCGCTGGCCAGGGAGAGGGTGGGGCAGCTTGCACCACTGGGCGCCTCTGGTGCAGGAGCTGCTTGTATGGCAGCTTGTCCAGCAGCTCTCACCACTGCTCCTACTGCCAGTTGGGGAGTGTGTGCCCCAGGATCTGCGTGGGACGGGCAGATCCTATTCTGGGTGGAAGGTGGAAAGTGCTGAGAGCGGGGGCTATGTCCCCTGCCGCTCACCCAGCCGGCATGGGGCCGGCACAAGACTGAGCCACTCACTGCCTCCAGACAAGTGGCACGCAGCAACAGGAGCCAGCCCAGCCTCTCCGTGTCTCCTGGATGAGCAGCAGCTTCACCCCAGGTGGCCAAGTGGCAGGAGCGGCTGGGGGGGGGAGACGGAGGCGGGGGGGGGGGGGGGGGGGGGGGTACCTCCACACTGGGCCTGGGCCTGGGCCTGGCCCTGGGCGGGTGGTGGAGCAGAGGGCTATGGAGGGGGCTGCATGAGTTTTTGGGTGACACATGCCACTGCCCATGCCCTCCCACTGCTTACCCAGCTGAGGTGAAGCCACTGCTCGTCTAGGTGTGGGGAGGCCGGAGGCAGCACAATGGCTTGGTCTCACTGCCTGGGTGAGTGGCAGAGGGGCATAGCCCCCACCCCCAGAGCCTTCCACCTGGCATAGGCCCAGCCCCACCTGCCTCACGCAGATCCTGGGGCTCATACCCCCACTCCATGCCCTCCCCGACTGGTGGCTGGAGCTGCGGCAAGAGCCCCCAGAAAAGCCACCATATGAGCAGCACCTGGACCGGCAGCATGCAGCAGCACAAGCCACCCCACCCCCTCCCTGGCCAGCACTTGCCCCAATCCCTCCCTTGCTGCAGGGGCATTGATCTGCCCCCACCATGCCCCTTCCTTCCCCCGTCTCCCACACCACAACAGACTTACCAGCTGGACATAGCTGTGTTGACTGTGGTAAAGGAACCAATCCCCCATTTATAACATTGTCCCTATGGGAAAATTGGCGCTGAGTTACGACATTTCAACTTAAGATGCAGTTTTCAGGAATGAATTGTGTTGTAAGTCTAAGGACTGCCTGTATATGGAATCCTATTCCATCTTCAGTTCCCTGAAAAAAAGTTTTAACACATAAGGTTGGCAGATCCCACTCTTCTTCCTCTACCTCATTGCTGTCTGTAGATAAATCTTAAGGCTAAAATAGAAGGTATTTTACAAACATAGACACTTTGAACAGTTTTTAAGGGACCTTAGCAGAGTGAAAAGCAATTGAATCACGTTAGGCATCTAAGTAGCACTTAGATGCTTAATAGATAAAACAGGATCTGGCCCTAAAAGGTTTCATTTAAAAAAATTATTCAGTGACTAATGAAGTGAGCATGTTCTCTTTGAAATAAGTAAATGCATTAGTGCAAATGTTCCATAAACATTAGCAAAGCTAGTAGACAGGAAGTTATCCACAAACTATCATCATTAACTGGCAACAGAAATTTTAACAAAGAAAAACATTTAAAATAACCAAAACAATTTGCAATTGTTTTAATTTCACTAGCTGTGAAATAAAATAATTTTAAGAAATTGAATTTAGAAAAGAGAAAGGAAGAAAGTTGCCAATAGAAGGTAAATTTACACTCAATGCATTGTCATTAGATCTTCAGTAAAGCATTAAAAACAAGACATTCTGATAGATACTCATGAATTCTTATCAATCTTAACCTACTGTGTTATATCACTTTCCTTTCCAAATGCCACATAAATGTTTTAGACTAAACAGAAAGAAAGATGACATATGGAACTAGTAAGTCCTGAATCCTTACCTTGTAGTCCAACAGCTGGCAACCTTTCACAAGCTACAGGCTGGAACAACTCAGCTCTGGTCCAACATAGGTTGGGTGGCTTCAGCATCATGGGCTTTCCCCCAAGCCTGCATCGGGGTCAGGAAGCTAGGAGCCTTTGCCCGAAGCGTTGATGCTTCCCCCAGCCCCTCACTCCCTGGCTGTGGCATGGGTGTAATTTCCAGTCTGTGTGGACCTGTACTGGCGACCACACTACTGCTGCTTCTCCCTGCTCCTCTTCCCCAACCCCTGCTGCAGCATAGACACAGCTAGAAATTGCCCACTCCCAGCACAACTCCTCAATGGCTGGAATCTGCACCTGTGCCTGCATTACAACTGAGGGTGGGAGAGGGGAAGAAACGGGAGCAGCAAAGACTCAGTTTGCAGATGCACAGCCCTGGCTCAGCTCCCCACTGGCTGTAAGCTGCACCTGAGCTGCCAGGAGGGAGTGGGAGGCTGGGGGGAAGCAGCAAAAGTGCAGCTTACAGCTTCCTAGCCCTGGCATGAGTGCAGGCAAGGGTCCCCACCACAGACATGCCACTAAAACCACCCCATCCATGTCAGGCTGAAGCTGGGAAGGTGGGGAGAAGCAGCAGCAAGGTGGGAATGGCTGGAAATTACCTAGCCCCAGCATAGCTCCTTGCTGCCAGAACCTGGCATGCTTGTGAGAACAGGCAAAGCCCTCTAGGTCTATGGGCTGGATCCAGTGGCTCCACTGGCCAGATCCAGCCTACAAGCCACATGTTGCCAACCTTCATTATTGGACAATCATTCAAGTCCTTCACACATAGAATTCCCACAGGTTGGCAGGCCTTATACAATATGAACTCCACCAGAATCAAAACTGAAAGCCTGAGCTCTTAGTGATTAACAAGTGTGTAAGTGTGCACAAATATGTATACATCTATGCTTCCTATTACAATTCCTCGTTAACAAAATGAGAACTTAGACAGTTTTACCTGAAATAAATAAGATGCTGTCAGTATCGGAAATGCTATCTTGCTGTTCCCTTTACTTATACCAAGAAAGATGGTAAATATAAAACACTAAGGTTACCAATTGCAAATACTGTATTTCATAGATTCATAAATTTCACAGACATTAGGGCTGGAAGGGACCTCAGAAAATCAGGTTCAGCCTCCTGCCCCAGGGGCAGGAAATCAGCTAGGGTCAAAGGATCCCAGCAAGATAAGCATCCAAAAGTTTCTTAAAGGAGTCCAGAGTAGGTGCTTGCACCACCTTGGTGGGAGTCTATTCCAGGTCTTGGGGGCTCGGACAGTAAAGAAGTTTTTCCTTATGTCCAGCCTAAAGCGGTCTCGGAGGAGTTTGTGACTGTTGGAACTTGTCATCCCTTGGGGCACTCTGGTGAACAGGCGTTCCCCCAGTTCTGATGCACATCCCTTATGTACTTATAGGCTGCCACCAGGTCACCCCTGAGCCTGCACTTTTCCAGGCTGAAGGATCCCATGGCTCTCAGCCTCTCATCGTAAGGCCTAGTTTCTTCCCCTTTGATCATGTGTGTGGCGCGCCTCTGGACTCTCTCAAGCTTCTCCACATCCTTCTTGAATTGTGGAGCCCAGAATTGAATGCAGTACTCCAGCTGTGGCCACACCAAGGCCAAGTACAGCGGAAGGATGACATCCTGAGATTTGTTTCAGAAGCATCTATGGATACAAGGCAGAGGTTTGTTTGCATTACCAGCTGCAACATTGCATTGGTGGCTCGTGTTCATCTTGTGATCAATTATGACCCCCAAGTCTCTTTTGGCCATGGTGCTAGTAAGCACAGCGAGCCTATAAGTATGCTACAAGTTTTCCCCTCCCCCCACCCAAGGTGGAGTACCTTGCATTTCTCCATACTGAAGGCCATCAGGTTTATATCCACCCACTTTCTAAGCCTATCCAGGTCAGCCTAGATCACCAGCCTATCCTCAGGTGTGGATGCTCTACCCCAAAGTTTAGTGTCACTGGTGAACTTCGCCAGTCCACACCGATGTCCACATTGTTAATAAAGGTGTTAAAGAGAACAGGTCCAAGGACGGAGCCTTGGGGGACACCACTGATCATGAAGCACCATGATGATTCACTTCTGTCGACTACCATTCTCTGGGTCCGGCCTTGGAGCCAATTTCCCAGCCATCAGACTGTGGTGAAGCCGAGGCCACAGTTGGCCAATTTTTCCATGAGGAGATCATGGGACACCAGATAATGGAACACCAGATCAAAGGCTTTTCTAAATTCCAGATATATGATGTCAATCTCTTCTCCCTTGTCCAGGTGATATGTCACCTGATCATAGAAGGAGATGAGATTGGTCAGGCAAGACCTACCCACAACAAACCCATGCTGGCTGTCCGTTAGGATGTTGCCATCAGCCAGTTTGTTGAAAATGGTCTCTTTGATAATTTTTCTAGAATCTTTCCAGGGACTGCGGTCAAGCTGATGGACCTGTAGTTCCCCGGAGCTACTTTCCTCCCTTTCTTGAAGATGGGCACCACATTGGCCTTCTTCCAATCTTCAGGTACTTCACCTGAGCTCCATGAGCTTTTGAATATCTTTGCCAGTGGCTGGACTATGACGCCTGCCAGCTCCTTAAGTGCTCAGGAGTGCAATCTGTCAGGACCAGCTGACTTGAAGGTGTCTAGCCTCTCAAGGTGTTCCTTTACAAGGTCTACACCGCTGCTAGGTAAAAATTCACCCTCACCCTGGCTGTCCCGCATCATGCTAGGCAGGGCAGTCCCACTGGGCTGATGAAAAACCAATGCAAAGTACTCATTAAGCAGGTTGGCTTTTTCCTGGGTGTATGTTGTCAGTTGTCCCATTTAGTTTAGCAGGGATACAATATTACCCTTGCTTTTCTACCGACTCCCCACATAGCTGAAAAAGGCCTTTTAATTTCCTTGATATGTGTAGCTAGTTGGAGTTCTGTTACAACCTTGGCTATCCTGGTTCACTCCCTACAGATACGGACCAGTGCAGAATACTCCTCCTTTGTGGTGATTCCTGTCTTCCATCCTTTATAAGCCTCAGTTTTTAGATGTAGGAGGTCCATGAGTTCCCTGCAGAGCCAAGGCAGCTGCTGTGCCCTTTTGTTACCTTTCCTCCGAGATGGAATGGAATGTAAGATGACCCCCTAGTAATTACATTCTATATATGGAAAATTTAGAAATTTATTATTTTCCAGGTATAGAATATAGGTATCAGAGGATTGCCTTGAATCTCCTCCCCCCTCCCCCCACTGCTACAGCAGGAAAAGAAGATACTAATGGGGGTCAAGTGGCCCCCTTGCCCTCTGCTCCACCCTCTTCTTCCCCCTACAGCTTTCTGCCCCCTCCGCCACCTGCACTTCCCACCCCCAACTCCTGCTCTCCCCTTCTTTCCCCAGTCTCTGCCTCTCCTCCTCCCTACTCCACCCCTGCAACCTGTCAAATGCTGCTTGGGCTGCTCCATCCCTGAGCACAGCACATGGAAACTCAACTATGCAGCAGTGTTGGTGCTGCTGACTGGCCAGGCAGAAAATGCAGCAGTGTCAGACCTGCTAATCAGGCAGGCAAGAGAAAGAGTTTCTATGTGCTCTGTCCTTGGGAGAGACCCCAGCCTGAGCCAAGCTGCTCCTGACAGTAAGGGGAGGGAGAGGGAGGGGCAAATAGATTTGCTTAGATCAGGGGTGGGCAAAATGTTGGATCTGACCAGTGTTTGGACTCTATTTCCCAGCAGCCCCTTCCTGTGTCGCTGCCACCAGTTTCCATGGAGACCCCAATAGCAATGGCATCATGACAGCATGGGGTCAGGGTTTCCATGGAGACTGGCCCCAACAGTACTGGCAGGGAGCACAGCTGTGTGAGGAGCTGTTCTGCAACTGGGGCTGGGATCTTACAGTGCTGACAGCATGGTCTTGAGCCAGGGCACAGCTGTAATCTGCTGCCTACGTGCCCTGGCCCAGAGCAAGCAGGGAGTGGATCACAGCTCTGCACCAGCTCTGGACCACGCTATCACCCCCAACTGCGTGTCTTGCCACCACTGCTGGGGCTGGTCTCCACCGAAACACTGGCCCCACGCTATCACAGCCCTGCCACTGCTGGGGTGTCCATGGAAAACAGCTGCAACCATGCAAATAGGGGCTGCTGGGAAATGGAGTCTTCTGTGGGCCCAATGCAACCCATAGGCCAGACTTTGCCCAGTCCTGGTTTAGATCAACCTGAGACCATTTTTCCCCTTTTCTTATTGGGCCAGTAAGCTAGAAAATCTGTTATTTACATAAATCTAGTCACAATTCAAATATCTTGCATCAATCTACTACCACAATACTAGCAGTAATGAATCACTAACCTACATTATTCAATAGAGTGTTATAAAAAATTAACAGGAATTTTACTGCGCATTTATCATAATGTGTGTCTACACTGCAGTTACTGCTGTTACTACAATATAACATACACATACCCAAGATAGTTTTAATCTAGCTATGTCAGGCACCAGCAACACAGAGCTCAGCTAACAATTTAAGTCAGGGGTCATCATAGCCTGCAGGCTGAATCTGGCCCACAGTTTATTAATGGCCAGCTGATTGCCTACTGCCTCTCCAGCCATCCCTGCTATATGAGGACGGCTGCTCACTCACTACCACCCCGTGCATCTTGTAGTCTCTATTTACTCTTGCTGCCAAATTTGCTGGTTCAAATTGTTGCTTACCATGCTTTTCACAGCACATTTTTTATGGAACTCTACATTAGGGGGAGAGAGAGCAGCTTACTACACAGAGCAGGGACAGCTAGAATGGCAACAGGGGAGCAGTTGGTTATAGCAGCACCTGGATTACAAGCACTGGCCTGCCTTTCAAAAAAGTTGCTGATCCTTGGCATAAGTACTTACCTTACTTCTTGGCAGGTTTTGCAGGCCATGATGAGTTCCAAGCTGTTGCAGTTAAACTGCTGTTGGTACCAAAGCAAGCTTCCTATTCAAGCAGGCTTGAATTTGTCTATACCAGTAGCGCCCAACCTTTTTGCCCAGCAGGCCGGAATGGCAGCACCCAATCCATCTGCAGCCTGGATCCAGCTGGTGCTCCCAATCCAGTGTCTGGACAGGCATGGTGGGCACCACCTGGCCATGTAGGAAAAGCTGGGGGGGGCAGGCCAGCCACAGTGCAATCCCACAAAACAAAGGAGCACGACCGGGCCCCATGGAGAAGAAAGAGGGTATGACCTGGCCCTGGGGGAAGAAGGGGACGTGGCCCAACCCCAATGGGAGTGAAGGGGGCATGGTTCTGCCCTGTGGAGAAGGAAGTGTGACCAGGCCCCAATCTGGCCCCATAGGGAGAGAAAGGGGCATGGCCTGGCTCCAATCCAGAAGGCGGGGGCATGGTCCGGTCCCACTGGAGTAGGAGGCCTAGCTTGGTTCTGACCCGCTGTGCAAGGATTGGGGTATGGGGATTTGGCAGGGGGCCATATTAATGCTGCCAAATATCTGGACCTATGGGGAGCCCCCTAGGCCAGATACAATGGCTCTGTGGGCCACATTTGGCCCGCAGGCCAGAGGTTGAGCATGCCTGGTCTACATGACACTGAGCAGTTTAGCTATGCCCACAGTTATTCATTGTCATGTTGATGAGAGGCACAGAAAGGGATCTGTTATCATTGAGTGTTATTCAACTGATAAAGTAGAAGGCCTAAAGCCATTTAAACCTCGACTAATTCACAGTTGATCCTCATGTTACTGAGGTGGTTCTGCAAAGCCCCACTCATGAGAGTTACTACCTAATTTGATCAATGTAAGCAAAAAAGTATTACTACACGAAGACGTAGAGCAATATTTCTAAGTGGGAGTGAGTTGATAATTTACTGTGCATGCATCTGCATTTAACCATAGAACTCTGAAGCAAAAGATTAATTAATTTAAAATAAAGTGTTTTTCATACTTACAAAATTGTAACTATATTTTAAAAATGTATATATAATAAAAATCGCATTACCACATTTTATGTATACCAGACAAATAATGCCTTTTTTATACTTAAACAAGGCAGTCTAATGGTGAGGGGTGAGGCGGGGTTAGAAATTCTTTTATTTTCCATACCACCTTTTGTATGACTAATAATGGGATATAAATATAATACTAGTACTTGAAGAACTCACATATATATATATATATATATATAACACAAAGATAATATGAAGAAAGCAAGCATCCATTTCACAACCACAATTCTGTCCAAAACCTGTTACAAGTTTAGAATGATTGAATTTTAAAGACAAGAAGGGGGAAGAAAACAATAACACACACCCCCTGCCTCCAACGTATTTATTTTGTGCCTGATCCACACTTCACTGATAACCATGGACAGACTTCCACTGATTTCAAAGGGCTTTAAATCCAGCCTACAGTCATAGTTTGTGAAACCCTTACTGTTAGTTGCCTTTGTTGTCTTCAGTGGGGCTGGGGATGCGGGGAGGGAGGGTCAGGCTTTAAGTAAGGGAAATTATTAAGAAAACCACAAGTATTGGCAGGGTGAATTCTGAGCAAATGTAGGACCTTATGTTATTTTTAACTTATGTTTTGAAACTAGCTAAAATTAAAGCAGATAGTGTTTCTTTAAAAGATAAGCAAATTTTGGAGTTCAAAATACAGGCAGAATGGTCTTTAGGAGTGAGAGAGAGGTTAATTAGAGGGTCCAAGAATTAGCAATTCCTATTTGCCATATGACAGTAGTCTCTAAATAATTTATAAAAGTAATGACTTGGGCAATTTCAAATGTTTTTATTAATGAACATCCTACTAGCACAAAAATAATGAACTTATTCATCTTAGACTTTCTGGTATTTTGACTATGGCCAAAGAACTATGTAAAGCATCAACAATTATTAGGATGAAAAATGTACAGGTTACCATAAGATTAAGATAGTATTCAAAAGAAGCAATAAACGATCTAGATGGAGATTTGGAATAGCATCAGATAGGCTATTATAGATCAATGTAGCAGTACTGAAATATGGGACGGGAAAAAGTAAGCAAAGTGAAGTTAAATATACAAAAAGTGCCTTTTATTGGCAAAAAATAGAGTTGTCCAAAAGTAATTTCCATCTATTTGAAACCTCCACATAGCATCATCTATTTTATGTCATCCATTACCTCATACCAGAATCTATTTTATAACCATTACATCATCCCTCCATTACCCATAAATATCTACATAAACTAAATTCCATTTATCTGAATTTCTCCAAGACAGAAAAACCTTTTGGATACGTGGAATTTCCCTGTACTCCACAAAAAAGCAGCTATCACATTTACACTGTCTTCTAAAGTGTAAAGAGAAAAGGAAAAAAGAATACTAGGAAAAGAACACAAGGAAGAATACACAAGTCTTATGGAAATCACTGGGCTGTACCACTGAATGCAATGTCTTACCATAACTCAGCTAAAGAGTAAGAAACTGACTTGCCACCATTTGTTTTAATTATTCTCCAATGGTGTCATCGTATTCTATTTAAAAGAAAGCTGTGCAGTGCATTTAAGACAGCAGGTTTCTTAAATATGTCAGTTAAAAAGGCAACATTTATAACTGTTATCCAAATGATCTCAATTAAAAGGTGATTAAGATAAGTTACCACATAGTAAAATAAAGCCAAGCTTAGATTAATTAAAATAATTATTCTATTCCTTCACCCAACCTAATTAAAGATGTCATAGGCTATCATAAAATTATTGTAATTAATTTCAATTGAAAGATCTGGCTCCTTGTGATAGTTTAGTTAGAACACAATGAAGCACTTTCAGTATAATCTTCTAGTTACCGAAGGTCAAACACCTCTAAGCTACACAGAAACAGAAAAATAAATGCACCAAAAAGCAGATTTATTCTGTCAACCCCTTTTTACTAGATTAAAGAGACCGATTTAACAGCACAAACACATTTTTAAAACAGTCGGCTAAGATGCATGTAAAATTAAAGAGATCTGGCACAGAGCCATGCACACAAACTTAGTTTACCAGGGGAACTTTGTCCATAACTTTTTTTTAAAAACCTAGTTTATAAGTTCTATGTCATGATAGCTGTAGTGAGTCACTCTGTAAATGCTTTCACTACAAGACCGACATGTTGCAAAAGCCTGATTCAAAGAGGTGAATGGATAGCCTGTCATCTACAATCCTTTTCAAGATGGTAGTGGAAACAATGCTCTTTTTACCTCCTTGGATATTAAAATATTGTCTGAAAATATCACATTTTCATAATCTAAAGTGCCACTGCAAAATCCTATAGAGGTTTCACTGAAATCAGAGGAATCATTTAAACCTTCACCTTACAGGAGAATCCTTCACATCACTTTGGGAGCCTGCAGTAAGTTAATATTTCTTTTACTGATTCATGCCATTCCTTTTTTAAAAAAAGAGTCTGGGTTAGGACTTTCTTCATAGCACAGCAGTAAGACTTCAAGCAGCAAAAGATAAAGTGATTAAGCAATAAGAGGTACCTCATCTGCACATGACTGAACATCTTGGCTCTTATGTTTCCAACTCCAATAACCATAAACAAGTTTTGCTGTATACCTCACCTTCCAGCCCAACTAAACTGTCAGTTTATGACAATTTAGTTTGTAAATCTACCAGGACCTACAAACCACATAAAAGATATTCTGTTAATAACTCATAAGGGTGACCAACAGTTGAGTTCAAAACAGGGCAGTTCTTAAAAGAAACATGAAACAGGCTTTTTTGTCTGTAATTTTTTAGTTTTATTTGTTTCTCAGGATGCCACATTATGGTACAAGATTAGAATAAGTCTCTATCCCTTACATTCTTGCAGAAAAACTGTACCTTGTCATGGCTGATGCAGCTACGTTAACCCAAGTCTACAGATAGCTTTGAATATTCTGAGGTGTGATGCTCAATAATTTAATTATTATTATATAGTTCAGTGCCGGTCAAATCATGCAAAGAAAAAGGTGCATATCCATGTAAACATATACTATATTTTGTGAGGAACATCATAGGTAAGCAGCACTTATGCTACTAAGGCTAACCTGAGAAGCCAACAAGACAGTTAAGAAAAAAAATTCAAGAGTCTTCCAAACCCAAAGGGGAAATCAAGCTCCAGGGGCCCACCAGAACCCAGAGCCCCATCTCTCCAAGAAGATGCTAAGCCCAGGATTTCTAGGGAAGCATGCATTATCCTACTCTGAACTTCTACATAATTTATTAACTGGCATCAGGTAAGTGAAGCCTGCTTTGTGGAAGGGCAGAACTGTGACATGATAAATTTTCTAACTGATATTTTGGAGAAACAGGTGGTAGACAAATAAACAAAATTCAAAGATAAATAATAAGGCAAGATAAAACAAGTCCACAAATACAGTATGCGGGGATAACCGGCACGGCAGCAGTACTGCCAAAGTCTGCTAGTTATGATGGATCAGAAACTCAACATGAGTCAGCAATGTGATGCTGTTCCAAAAAAAGCAGAACTTTGGGTTAACAAAACATTGTATTCAACACATGCAAAGTGATAGCATCACTCTACTCAGCACTGTGCTCCATGTTGCAAAAAAGGATGTAGAGAAACTGAAGAGGCTCCAAATGTGAGTGACAAAGTTGATAAAGGGGTAAGAATGCAAGCTACAGGAAGAAAAAATGACACAACTAGGTATGTTTAGTTTGGAGAAAAGATTAAGCAGGGGGACATGATAGCTGTTTTCAAATATATGAAAGGCTGCCATAAAAAGAGGGAGAAAGAGGCAATGGATTTAAAACTGCAGCAAAGCATATTTACATTAAATCTCAGAAAAAAAAACGTTAAGAACTGTAGGACAATAAAACAAGCTGTCTAGGGCAATTCTCTTCATTGAAAGTTTTCAAGAGACTGAACAGCAGTTTGACAGAGGGTTTAGCAACACTGTATCCGACATCAGTGCTGGGGGGTTAGATTAGGGCAATGTACAGAAGTTTTCTACCAGGGGAATCGCTGCTCTCCCAGTAGAAAACAAAAGTGTGCAGGTGTTCTAGCTTTCTCTCCCACAGCAACAATGGCCACTGCAGGAGAAAAATAACCCAAGAACAACCAGGGTTAAATAATTCCTGTGAGAATTTCTCGTGGGAGACCAAACATCTGCATGCTTTCCCCCAGCTGGAGCTGCCACAGTGGCTCAGTGCTCCTCCAACTTCTCCCTGAACTCCTCTGAGTCAGCCTGCAGTAGTGCAAGGAGCATGGCTATTTTCCTGTGGGGCAAATGAGGGGGTAAGGATGGTTAAGAAGGTTCCCAACATGGAAGAATGCTCCTCTCCTGCCACTCAGCTTCTAAAACTAGAACCCCTCCCAGGGCTTTCTGTGGCAGAGACTGCTTTTCAGCAGCTGCCAATTGCCACTTGACAGCCTACCCTTTTTCCAGGAAGGGGAGAGGACAGGCTGACTGGGCTCTCTGAAAGGTGGGAGTGGCCCAGGGAGTAGTTCTCTAGTGCCCCTTTGCTAGAGAGCTTGTCTAGAGAGCTTCCATAAGGCTAGATTGCTTGCCTTATGGAAATTTTTAGTCCATAAATTCTAACCTAATTCTGACCTAGTTGAGCCCCCTGCTCAAGGCAGGATAATTTCTGACTAAACCATCCTAGCCAAGTGTCTGTCTAAGCTGCTACTGAAATTTTCCAAGCACAGGAATTCCAGAGTATCTCTAAGTAGCCTGTCCCAGTACTTAACCACCCTCTCCAAACTAAATTTCTTTTGCTGCAGCATGAGGCCATTGCACCTAGTCCAGTCCCCTCTGGCCACAGGGAAAAGCCCATTCCCATCATCTTTATAGCCTCCCTTCAGGTATTTGAAGACTATGATTGAAGTGTTTTCTTCTCCAGACTGCATAACCCCAGTTCTTTCAGCCTTTCCTTCTAAGTCTTGCTTCCCAGGTCCGTAATCACTTTTGTCGCTCTGCACTGGACTCTTCCCAATCACACATTACAAAAGCTTAAAAGTCATCTCTGAGACTGCCTCTAAAAACACTTCATTTTGGATAGATTAGAGGGCATACAAAAGCCAATGCCACTTCTCAAACAACTGAAGACCAATAATATCAGAATTAATAATTCAAACTTAATAAAAACTATGTAATTTTAGCAGGAAGCAGACATTTTTAACTGTGAAGACAGAAGTGTTCTTTGTTGCCCTTACTTAGTCTTTTAATTAACATTGGGTTTTAAGAGTTAGGGTCGGGGGGAGAACACAGATAAGCTATAATGTCAGCAATACATCCCCTTCAGGTGAGAGAGGAACTATTGTCTTGTAGATAAGATACAGCATGAAGAATCAGCAGAACTGGGTTTTCAGTTCTAACTACCACAGTAATGTTCCACCACTACCTTCAGTTGATCAGTTAGTCTCTACACCTCAATTTTTCCACCTACAAAGGAGGGAACAAATTATACTAAATCAGTGTTTCTTAATTCATTGTTATACACTTAATGTTATAATGTTATATCAAAGGACTAAAAGAAGAAAAGTGTATGTAACCCATTATCAAATAACTTCGAAGTCTTATAGCCAAAGTACTGTCTCTATTCTTTTTATGCACTGAGTACTTCCTTCCTTTCTGGGTTTGTCACTGACTGCATCAATAAGTGTATCTGTCTCCCACTGCCCTCTGTTCACACTCCTGTACCTCTCCCTGTAGACTGCCCCCAAAATAGAAGAGCAATATAAGCTTCTGAAGCAATGCTCTCCTTGCAGACTGCCCCCAAAATAGAAGAGCAGCAGGAGCTTATGAAGCAGTGCTTGCCTAGTGTGGTTCACTCCCTTGTTTCATCTGAGTGACACGTTACATGAAATGGAGGAGCAGCATGAACCTCTCCTGCCGATAAAGGTTGTCATCCTATTCTTTTCCCTAGGTAGCTTGATGGCATCTCCTGCCAGGCATGACAGAATCAGCCACTGCCATACTCTCTCCATAGAGGAGCTCAGATATCTTTCACCTACCCAGTGAGACCTGTGAAGAAACAAGTAGGCCTGTGAACAGAACCTCACATTCCACTGCCAGAAAAGAAAACAAGTCCTATACTTCCAGTGATTTGAGGGGGAGAACAATGGGAGAAAGGAAATTTGCTTCTTTTTTTGGAAAATAGGAAATTTTATTCCATGAGAGGAAATTTTCAAATAAGTAAAAAAAAATGTAGGCAATGGGTAAGTTATATTAATAGTCTTTATTTTCTAGAGAAGAGTTATAGTTTGACATAATAAATATAATTTGAAAAAATCTTAAATAAAAGAAGATACGCATAGAAAAAGAATATATTTACTAAGTGATTCCCCAAAATTGAGATCAAAGAGGTGATGGACTTACAGGAAAAGTACCTTGTTCTTAGTACAATAGATTTTGAAAGTACTTGGGACATAAATAGGCAGCAAATAGATTTTGTAATGTTTTATAGCTCATAATTGTTTTTCCAAAACTCAAATAGAACCTGCAGAGAGAAGGAGGGAAATCAAATGTGCAGTATAATAACAATATTCTAAAAAATAAAATTGATGTTTATGAATTTCTAGCTTCTCAATCAAAATTCACGAGTAAAAACAATTCAATAGATAATGATAGTTTCTAACATCTGTTAATGAATTACTGTTGTTTATGATGAAGAGAATGTAAAAGGAGTTCAATAATATGATCATCATCCAGTCATTATGTCTTCAGGAATCTATGCTACAGTTTTCAGCTGTAGCATTTGACCATTTCTGGATTTTTTTTTAATTAACTATTCACGTACCTTAATTTATCTGAGTACAATACAGCAGTCAATAGCACAAAGATTTAGGAACTGAGATCTTTGTATTTGTATACTACAACATAACCTTGCTTATATTTAGAAACAAGGAAATTTAACAATGAAATATCATCTCTTTCCGTCTCAGTTCCTACATATTTGCAAACCAGTGTAATTGTTCAGTCCATCCCAGCATAAATAATTTTTGGAAACCAGAAGAGACTAACTTTAAAGAAAAAATATTATATTATAATAAATCATTATTGGAATTAGTCATACAAATTACCAGTAAAGGAAAAAAGTAAAGCATCATCATAGTCTAAAAACAGATATTATTTCATCAGAATTTTTACCGAAGGGCAAAAAAGGCATACAGGAAATATGTGGCTCTAATACACCATCCATTACAAATGAAATATTCCTTAAAACAGAATTGGAGTCAGCCGACTTCAAAAGACCTACAATTTAAATCTACTCAACTCTGAGGATTTAAACCTTTGCAGTAACTGCTCCTGCTTATAGCACAGCAGCTACTTTGGAGTATATGCCAGGATAGTTCTGTAACTGTAGCACCCTCTGCTGCTTTTTCAGTTTCAGAACATGTAATTTTACTCTTGGATATACAAACTGCCAATTAGCAAGAAAACAAAATGAACATACAGTGGTTTCAAATAGAGAAAAAGCTTGCATAACTAAATAGTTCTGAGGCAAGGATTTTTTTGTGATATCTTTTATTGGACCAACTGTATAGTTGGGAGAGCTCTTGGAAAAACTTTCAGGGATCAAGTGCCCTTCTTTAGGTTTAAGAGAGAAGCAGACAGGCTGAGCTAAATACAAGAGAAAAAGTTTGATGCTAATACAGTCTGCTTGGAAGGATGGAAGACGGCTGTGAAGTTGGAGTGGAAAATTATTAACAGGAGCCTTTATAATATAAAGACAATATAAAAGACAAAAGAAGTGCAATAGTATGGGCAATCTAGTTCATGGCAGAGTCAGACACCATTCAAGAAGGGGATGGGGGTAGGGATTCCCCCCCTGCCCCCCCGACTTGTGGTAGGTTAAGGTGTTATGCCTTACGGGTTTTTGTCAGGGCTTTTTGTTGGGTAGTTTTACTAACAGGTTAGACAATGGATTTATATAAAATGGTTTGGATAGGGAAGATCCTGTCCCTGGCACGGGCTTCAACTAGGTGACCTCTAAAGGTCCCTTCCGGCCCTACTTCTCTATGATAATTTTATTATTATTGGCAGTATTTGTTGGGATGTAATAAGCCATAAAGTCCAGTTACTGTCCAGTAGAGTTATGAATTTCTGTTCTCAGCCCCATCTTCTGGAGGTCCTTTGTAAATTCCCTTTAAGAACAAGGATTTGGGAGGTAAAAGAGGGAATGGGAGTTCTGTGAAAAATGTGTTCCTACTGGAATTTGTATGTCTCCATCATTTATGCTGCTTCTCTGAGAGTTCATTCTGGTGTGTAGTTCCTATTTAGTTTCACCCACGCAGTTTGCACTAGGGCATTTGGTACATTGAAGGAGATATTCCCCATTCTGTAATGTGCATGTGTAGGGTCTGCAGATTCTAATGGCTTTGCTGTAAAGAGTGCTCACTGCTGTGGTGCTAGAGATGTGTTAAGAAGTTTTGCATTTATTGTTGAGGCATGGTTGTGTCCCATTTGGAGTCTCTTGATCAAAGGGAAGTTTGATTCTGATGATGAGTTGGCCCAGGTTTGGGAGCTTGTTTGAAGTCCAGGAATAGGGGAGTTGGGAATAGTTCTCTCAGAGTCCAATCTTTTTTGATTATAGGCTATAAATTATAATAATTCTTATACATATGTAGTAACCAGAGAGTGTTTTCAATGGGAGTTGTCTTTTTGTACTGTAATATGTTATTGCATGGTATTTCTATTTGTTCCAAGATGCAATCTCTCCCTCTCTCTCTGCTGGAGTGTCCTTTTCAGGTTGGTAAGGTCAATATTGAAAATGTTCTCCACAGAGCAGATGTGGTGGTATCTCAGGCCCTAATCTACCCCAGGGGCTGCAGATTACAGCTACAGGGAGCCTGTAGATTATAGCTGTCTTGCTGCTTCGGGATGGTTACTGGTTTTATGGTTGCACGAGTGCTGATCCATGTGTTTTGTGTATACTGTAAATGGTTCTCTGATATTCAGCTCAGCCTGTGTCTGCACCTCTCAGACCTAATACATGAAAGCTTGTACAATAGCTCTCCTAACTCTTCAGTTGTTCCAATAAAAAAAATAAATAAGAAATAAAAAAAATCACAAAAATCTTTGCCTCATGGACATTTTCTTGACCATCAGAGCTACAATACTCTAACCCTAGTAAATAATTCTTAGTAAAGCTTATGACAAACAGAAATTTTATTTAGTAAAAAAATCATTCTTTTGGTAAATTTGCACCTTTTACTTTTGTATCACAATTAGACGCCAGAATATGGTGGATGAAAATTTTTTATACTATCAACAGAGATTACCTGAACATTCCATAACCTGTTACATTTCAGTGCATAATGATACACTGAAGTTTGTTTAGGCTTTCACCGAGTAATGAGGAAGATCTGTAATATTCTGATAATTTTCCCTTTCATTTAATATTTACTAAAATACATCTACAGCTTGTGTTACAGGAGGGTTATGTAACAATTTTGGCCTCTGTTGCCCATTTCATTGGAAGAGTACAAAGGTGATGAAACAATCACAAAAGGGTCTCTGCAGTTTTTTCCTATGATTTTATTAGCATGGGTATTGTTGTCTTTTGAAATGAACAGGGAGTTTGGCCTCCAGTGCTAACAGATGCCACTGTATGATATCAATGAAGCTCTGGTAGAATGGTTCAGCATCACTGGCCACATTTCCCAGAACTCAGCAATGCCCGATGACAAGGTTAGTACTGCCTTCATACCAGCCATATCAAATTTTAGCAGATGTCACATCATAGTCCAAAAAAGAAATGTACCTTCCTAAATCCCAGTCTGGCCTTCTTGCCTATGCACAGAGGTTTGTCAGTAGAAGACCATCACATCTGGCACTACATCACTTTTGTATTAAGAGAAGAGACATCTACAGAGATTTCATTTGCAATCTGCTGCATCAAAAAATAGTTGTTAGGAAACATATAACCCCCAAAAACTCTCTTTAAAAAAGTTGTTTTCAATGCAAATATATCCTTTGTAATATTTTCAAAAGAGACAGAAACTGGGTATAGTCTCAACAAGATATTTTTAGATTAACACTAGAGACTGGTTTACTACACAGTTCAAGGTCGCCACTTTTTCTGCACATCTGGAAGAATTTTTCAAGGTTTTTTTTAAATTAAATTTTTATGGACTTCTATGTGTATACCAAGTCATACTTCTGAAAGCTATCACATGCATTCCTTGAAAGTCACCTATTCATATTTTATATAATGCTGCCAGCTAGTGGCACATCTTATACTGAGTTAATGTCCCTGGAAGTGTACAACAGGTAGGTAATATTTACTTGCACCCACTCTACTCTTAATTATTTGCAGGGATGTAATTGAACTATTTAAGGACCCAGATCACAGATTAAATCACAATGAACTATACATTAAACATCAAGATTTAACAAGACATAATCTGTTAGAGTATATAGTTTTAATAAAGATGGTTATAACATTTATCAGAAAAAAATAAGAAACAAAATCATATTTGATACAAAGAATGATGTAGCTATTTAGGAAACACTCATTATAGAAATACATTAAACACTTGAATTTTTACAAAATCCTTTATATAAACATACACTTAATAAAAACATATTAAGTGCATAAAAGTTTACCTGTAGTCCAAATATTCATCTTTCAGATAATTACCATATATGTACTATATATACAAAATAGTTAAACGCTTATAAGCTTTTCATATCTGATAATTAAATCAAAATCATTTCAAGCAAAAGTAGAGATCTAAGCAGAAACCTGTGCAGAGTCCTCTGTAGATAAATCGTATATTTTTATACAACACGACCCTCAAAATCATTAAAGTTTATAATATTTCAACTAATCTCATAGGAGAGGCTGCCATTGTATAAAAGACAATCAATATATCTGGCTGGCTATATTAGTATTAGTTGCTTTATTGTAAAATACTAAAGAAATTCTGTTTTAAAGTATAACAAGATTGTTAGGGGAGGCTGTTACTTGATAAAAGCAGAGTTCTTTAAAAAACAGCATCCGGTTTATATTTAAAAAGAGGTTGTTAATTCATACCATATTTTATTGCATACAACACACCCTGGTATAAAATACCAACTTGTTTTTGAGTAGCAGAATGAAGAATTAAGAAAAAGAGATCTTTCCTCATAGTAAATAACAGCACCAGCTACAGAGATAACCTGCTAATTGTTCTGCTCCCTGTGTGTCCTGTACAGATTTTACTTTTGCTTTTGCCAGGTAAGGCAGAAATTACTCTTACCATGTTTCGCATGTATAATTTGCACTACAATTTCCTGCTATGGTTTTTTTTAGTAAAAGGTATATGCAGTATACAAGAAAATATATTAGAAAAATCAGAGTAGAATGCATCCAGAAAACAGAGAAATAATTAACTTCAAAATAAATAAATAATCTAATCAAAATATTTCCTTAAAAATGAAGGAATGATCAAGAAAGTCAGAGGTATCAATTTTATTATAAAATATTATTTAAGACAGGGCTGTCCAACCAATGGCCTGTGAGCTACATGCAACCTCCAAGGCTAGGGCCAGAAATTACACATAAAGTGGTATAACGGATTGAAAACCAGTTCAACTCTGCAATGCAACAGAAGTTCAGTGCACATAAACCACTTTCAAAATAGCCAAAACTGGTTTAAGATAAACCTAGATAGATGTAGTATTACACTTAACTAATTTAAGTTAAATCAGTTTACTGAACTTCTGTCCCAGATCCCCTTCAGATTCAAGTTAACTGACAGTTCCCCAGCATCCCAGGATGCTTTGCACCTCGCCCATAACACCACCTCTCCCTTGCAGGGTGGGTGGGCTAGCCATGGCACAAGCTGTCTGCTCCAGCCAAGCAGGGAGGTGTGCTCTAGCACCCCCCAGCTTCTGGCTAGCTTGGGCCACTGCAGTCATGTGGCTGCATTTCCAAAATCAAAAGTAAATGTCTGTTTACTTGCTTATCAGCAGCTTAAATTAACTTGCGAAGATTGAATAGATTAAGCCTTGGGCTTTTTGACTGTCTGTACGTATCTGAAGGTGTTAAACTACAGCTCCCAGACTGGGCATCACTCCCCTTATCACTCTTCTGTTGCTAGAGTTTTCAGGCTCCCCCTCCTTCCTCCAGCTTCTGCTGTCTCCTCCTGTCCCTGGAGATATAATGGAACCACCCAAAGGGCTGAGGGAGCCTGTGGCCAAGGAGCTCAGGAGGACCTGTGGTGGCGTGGCAGGGCAGGGCAGTGCAGGGGAGAGGAGGGGAGGGAAATGTGTCATGTGACAGGGAGACCCATGTGACAGCAGGGAGCTCAGAAGGCATGCGACTCCACATGGTATGTGGCAGAAGGGACTACAGCCCCTGGCCACTCAGAAATTGGAAAGTCCTGGTTTAAGATGATAAAATTATGTCAGATTCAGATTAACAGAATAATGATATTTAAAAAGGGTTAACAGGCTGACCATGAAATTCAAGACCTGCCAGCCTGACATGGATCCCAGGCAAAACAACTGATGTAGGACTTGATTAATCAAGAATGAAAAGTAGGGTAATATAATTAATGACAAATCAACAAGGTTTTGTCAAACGAATTTGATATCTTTTTGTTTGATCAAGTTACATGTCAAAGCAATACACTTAAAATTTATGAAAGACATTTAATTTAGAACTGCAAAACATTTTGATTGAGAAGTTGAATAATGCAAAAAAAAAATCAACATGGCGTACACTGAACAGACTGAAAACTGGCTGTAACAAAAGGACTCAAAATATAATTGTACATGGAGGGCCACCATCAAGTTTTCTAATGGGGTTCCATAAAAACCTGTTCTTTATCCCATGTTACTTAAAACTGCTTTCAATTACTTGAAAGACAACATAGAAACATAAGGTTGCAAGGGACAGACGTGATGGGTCAATCCCCCTACAGGAATATAGGAATGCTATTCCTTAAATGTCCCTATCAAAAGCTTATGTAGTACACTGGTAGCTGTATACTACCAAGTCTGTTTCACATACCTCACTGACCAAGGACAACGAAAAGCTGTTACATTTTAATAACTCCCATTCAAGTGGCCGGATAGCAAAACAATGAGGATGCAATGGAGAGGAAACAAAAGGACATGCTTTCATAAACACAGGGCCTCCCCTCACTACCTCCTCTTAACTGTAGGAACAACAGAGAAAGACAGAAACTAGGTGGGGGAAAGAAGTCATGTGCAACAAGGGTGTGATCCTGAACTCCTTAAAGGACTGTAAACAATGCCTAAAGAAGGTTCAAGAGTAGTAAAGAGACTGAGACAGGGAAATGTGTGCAGACACTTACCAAATTTTACATTACTTACCATAACTAAAGTAAAGGTTTCCGGCAACACAGAAGGGCTAAATTAGATGACCTAGGACAATGGGGGGGAGGGGAGGGTCAACTTTTTTTGGTTAGCCCCATAACCCTCACAAGTGTTACTCTGATTCCTTTAACCTGCCTGATCTATTTATCTCCTTTCTGCTCACTTCCATATCCTCTGCTGTGTTCTCTACTCCTTCCCCAGTTTCCCACAAGCCACACACAAAGACTGCCTTTGCCACTTGTGGCATACATCCCACAGGTTGGCCACCCTGACTTACGATATCAACTTCTACTTCTGGTAGTCTTAAGTGATGTTGTAGAAATGATGGTCCAGGAAATATGCAACACGCAAGGATTTTCATGGGTGATATCTCTTATTGGACCAGCTGCATGGTGGGGATAGACTTAAGACCTGAAGAAGAATGAATTGCCCTCAAAAGCTTGTCTACGTCTATACCCACCATGCAACTGGTCCAATTAAAGATACTGCCCATAAAACTCCTTCCCTCTCACAACCTCTTGCATTTATTAAGGGCACTTATTTTTTAAACAAAGTCTGAGTATTTATCTACTTCAGTTATCACATTCCTTGTAGAGGTAAACTATAAACTCAGATTTAGTGTAAATGTTAAGATTGTGAATCCAAAAAAGCTGACAAAGCCGGTAGGGAAATACATAGTGCCCGAGCGAGGGACTAACAATAGAAGGATGGGGGTGAGGAAGGGAACACAACTAGGTTACAGGAGATACAGTGTTAGCCAATTAAGTTATTACATGGGTTGTTGGCCATGACTCACAAGTATGCTAGCAAACATCCTCACATGGACGCAATTATGTTATGTTGGGTTAGTCTCTGTTGTCCAGGAAGGTGGCGGAGCACTACTGGTAAGAAACTCCTTCTGTCGACATATACATCTACTGTAAGGAGGCTTTCCCAGCTTGTCTGTACTGTAAACAAGACCTCAGACTATCTGTAAGATTGGAACTCTGGGAAAAGCTTATGCTTATGCTGTTGGATATTCCAAAGGATCAGCACAGGCCCCAACAGTTATAGCAGGCTTGGTTGCAAGATCCCATTTCAATAAATGGATAAACAAGAGACTCTAACCAGAAAATGTGCCAGGTAGAGAAAACCAATTCTGCAATCTACGACCTTATGAACATAGGTTCCAAACACAGCAATCTGATGAGTGTCCAGCTGGGGAAAATTTCCCATGGCTGTGACAGGCAGTTCTGCTAGTCTATAGTATGCTTTTCTGGCACACACATCAAGTAAGAAATCAAATTTTATCAGTGTTCTGACACAGGCAGGCTGGCAAATATTTTCATGTGTAAACATAGCCTTATAGAGGGCCATCCTGGATCACTCTGCAAACTGGACAGAAGGAAATGATATGCATTTCAGTACAAACAAATATGTAAACGCAGAGAATGAAGACCATGCATACAAAATGAGGAGCTATCCTAGGAAGTGGTGTCAAAAAGATTTGACGACCAGTGTGAACATAAGCACTCAGCATAATACTGTGGTGAAAATAGGATGAATAAATAGAGCAATAATGACTAGAAGTAGAGAGGAGTTACTGCATCAATGCTTTGTACTGATGTAATTGCTACAGAAATACTGTATCTAGTCCTGGTGTCCATAATTCAAGCATACTGCAAAATTGAGGCAGGTCCAAAGAAGAGGTACATGAATGCTTAAACACTGCAGGACATGCTCTAGGGTGAAAAGCTTAAAGGAGATGATCTATTTAGTTTGTACAAGAGAAAGTTAAGGAGTGATTTGATGAATCTATAAATACCTATATGAGTAATAGCAGTTTGGTAAGAGTACTCTTCACTCTAGCACACAAAGGTAGCACGAGGTTCAATTTTGGAACCTGATACTATTTATTTATTTATATTACATTTATATTCCACCCAATTCAAAAGGCTCAGAAAGGCTAGACAGGGTCATATGAACACTGTGAGTGATTAAAACCATCAGAACAAGTTACCGTATCTACAATCTGTTTTGAGAGCATTGCTGATACCAGTAGTTAAATGCTGTATTACAGTTATGGTTGGATGAAGTAAGGACTCTGAGCATCTGCTCTATTTATGGTCTAGATGTTGCTGCTAAGCATTTCCCCAAAGAGATGAAGTTACAAAATATTCCAAGTTACTGATAAAAGGAACCTGCTCGTTATTCTATAGATAACCAATGGAGGGATAGGGGAATTCAGTCTTTCATAAATACAAGCTACATACAACAGTTATGT
>NW_005841830.1:7447980-7453920 GCF_000455745.1 Alligator sinensis
ATCTCTCTACACCCAAAAATAAAATAAGTTGATAACAGAAAAATAATAATTTGCATCGGTAAGATTTCTCTATATAGTATACAATATTAAAATTGTAAACCAGCCTAAACATACATTTAACCACATGCTTTTATACAGCACCCATTATCATAGTATCAATGCTTCCCAGGTAAGTTAGATTGTTATAGAGCATAGGTGGCCAACCTGCAACATACATGCCACAAGTGGCACACGAGACCTCAATGCTCAAGTAAAGGAAGATGCCAGAATGGAGGCAGGGAGTGGAAAGTACTGAAAGGTAGCATCAGTTTTCACCACCAAGCGTCAGGTTAACTCTTCCTGGGCCCTACAGCTGCTGCCAACTTCAGAGCTTGAGATCCTTGCTTGCTATATAAAACTGTGGTGGTTACAGAGCTAGGGAAAGGTTAAACTGCTCCACTCCAGGGTAAAGCCCCACAGGGGGCAACTTTGCCGCTCATGGGTGTGGATGAGAGCAGCTCTCAGGAAAGGGGCAAAACTTATCTTGCATCATGCCTGCCAAAACTGCTGTCCATCACTAGTATAGTGTGTTCATATTGTAATAGTTATAAAGCTGGTTTCCACCAATATAATGTTGTACTTAGAAAAATTAATTATTAACTTACAGACATTCCCTGTGTTGTCAAAACTTGTAAGAACATCTTCCACATTTAAGAGTCCATCGTTAAATCTAGAAGACAACAGAATGTTTTATTTCATCAAGTAACAAAATGTGTTTTCAGTACTCTTTTGAAAGGATAGTTAGTGAACACTAAATCTACTTTTCTGACAATTTTCTGTCAAATCCTTTCATAAATATATAAAAACAGATGCTATTTTAGCCACTAGAGGGAAGATAAAGAAACAACCAACAGTAGTCTAAAAATTATGTGTGAGAATTCAGAACTTTGGAAATTGTTTTAAAACAAGTATTTGCAACACTAAACTTTATTTTTAGAAGTGAGTTTTGCTTATGTTGAATGTGTAAAGGAAAAGTTTTGAGAAAAAAATTAACCAACTCCTAAATAGCAACTGCAAAAGATTTTTTTTATTATGATTAGTTTTGTATATTCATAACAATGAATAGGATTATAAATGCTTTCTTTATATGTTAATGTTAATAATATAATGGACTAATGTATCCAACTGATCAATCACTTTCTTTGGTTGCCCACTGGTGTAACCCAGTTAAAATAAATATCACATAATTAGAATTATATAGCAGATCAAGCAAGCCTCAGAGATCAAGATAAACAGGTCATATATTTAAACTACAGATTACAGTTTAACAAGTCATTAAGATCCACAAAAATCTGTATATAAATTCAATAGGAAATGGTTCCCAAAACATCCTATTAGTTTAAATGCTAGAGCCTTCAACTTGGATTCACAAATAACTGTCAGAATGTGTTTAGATTCATTAGAGTGCCTCTCAGATTATTCAAAAACAAATAACTAAAAATAACCCACCAGCACAAGATTTCAAAGAAGACAGGAACTTTGGCACCAAAAATACAAGCCTCTACCACTTTATTTGAAAGAATAATTTCATTATCTGTTAGCAGAAGCAGATTTTATTCTCTGAGGACCAGGTAACATGACACATGTTTCAAGTAAACCTGTTTTACTTGCACATATTTTTCAGAGCCATGGGAAAAGAATGGCATCCCCTTTTAGCCATTACAACAGCAATATCACTAGTATATCAAGTTTTGAAGATGCTCTGATCTTATAGCCTCAACAAAAGAGAGAATTCTTTCTCAATTCCCAACCTGCCCAATTTTCTCTACTTCCTGAAGCACATATCCTGGCTCTAGTTTCTGAACCAACACAAACCTTATTCCTAGGATAGTTTAAATCAATTAATGCTTTCTTTTTTCTTCTCAACCACCACCAAACCTCCTATGCTTTCCCTCTTCATTTCTTAAGAACACAGTTTTCATCTGAAGGACAGTCAGTAAAAACGGGAAAAAACGATTTTTTTCTTTATCACCTGGAGCCAGATATTTTTTAACTATTCAAAACAAACCTAACGCTTTAAGATAAGGTAAACATCAAGAAAATAAAAGTTATGCTACAACTCCATTGAGTATTCTAAGAAGTATTCAGCAAAGCAGTGAACTCCTGTTCACCGCAGCATAGGAGAGCTCATCTCTAGAACTCATCTCTAATGTATGAAAAACTATGGCCCTATGAAATGGGAGACCACCATTCCAGAGGTGAATATCTTTGGACACTGTGAGGCGTTATACTTCAGGGTGATCAATTCCCTGCATTCCCCCTTGATTCTGGGCTTTCCCTGGCTCACGTGCCACGATCCTCTGGTCTAGTGGAAAGCCTGGGAAATTTGCTTTGAATCTGGTTACTGTCAGCAGCACTGCTGGAAACCCAGGACAACTGCCCACCCTATGATTCAAGCAGGGGTCCTGACCACTGTTGCTCCCCAGGCAGTATAGCCTCTGGAGGCTGGACCCAACCTGCCTCAAAAATACCAGGAATAGGCCAACATATTTGAGAAGAATGTGAAGGTCCTCCTCCAACACTGGGATTATGACTGCCTTATCGACCTACAACTGGGGACAAAGATCCCAGTAGGACACATCTACGCCATGTCAGAGTCCAAACTTGCTGCCCTCAAAAAATATCTGAAGGAAAACCTGACCCAGGGATTCATGAGAAAGCCCACTTCACCCGCTGAAGCCCCTGACCTATTCATCCAGAAGGCTGGGAGCCTCCATTTCAAACAGCTCAGCTATGGGTCAACTATTGGGCCTTGAACCAGGTAACTATCCATAACCAGTACCCATTGCCTCTCATCCCAGAGCTTCTTGTTCAGCTAAAACCTGCCTGCATATTCACCAAGCTCAACCTCTCAGGACCATATAACTGGCTGTGAGTCAGAGCTGGTGATGAATGTAAAACGACATGTCTTCTAGACTTGGCACAGGCATTTTGAGTATTTAGTTATGCCTTTTGAGCTCTCCACATTCCAGCACTTTATCAAGGATGTATTGTAGGACCTTCTAGATCAATTTTAATTGCTTACTTGGGTGATTTGTAATTGCTTATACTCACTGCATGTCTGGGTGGCACTGAAAAGTTTGTGCCACCATGACCTTTTTCCAAAACCAGAGAAATGCACCTTTGACCAAATCACCACCAAATTTATTGGCTTTATCTTATCTCCAGAAGGCTTGAAGATGGACCCCCAGAAGGTACAGGCCATCCAAGAGTGGAAGGCACCCCAAAACATGAAGGAACTACAGAAATTCTTGGGGTTTGTCAATTTCTACTGGAGATTCATTGCTAAATTTGCCCAGGTGGTGGTGGCCCCTCTTACCACATTCCCATGTAAGAATGTCCAGTTTTACTGGTTTGCAGAAGCCCAGCAAGGCTCTGAATACCTGAAGCAGGCCTTTACCTCTGCCCCTAATGCTAGCCAATACAGATCCAGCCGTGCTGTGTGTGGTGGAAACAGATAGCTCCAGCATTGCAATAGGTGTGGTGCTCTCATAACAGCAGGATCTGCATCCCTCTGCTTTCTTTTCCCACAAGCTCACCGCAGCAGAAGAGAATTAGAAAATCCTTGACCATGAACTCCTGTCCCTCAGAGCAGTTTTTGAGGAGTAGCAGATTCCCCAGCAGATTCCCACCCATAAGAATTTGGAATACTTCTAGGGCAAAGACATGCAACCAAAGGGCAGTTATGGACAGACTCTTCTTCTTCCCACTTTGATTTTCAAATAATCCACCAATTTGGGTTTAGGAATGGGAAAGTAGATGCCCTCTCCTGGAAGGCCAAGTATGATGCAAACTCAGAGGAACCATCTGAACCCAGCCCCATTTTGAAGCTTCACTTTACAAGCATTGCATTGCCAGGCAACGTTCAAACAACAACTGCAGGTCCAGGATGTGGTCAAACTGCAGGTCCAGGATGTGTTCATATTTACCCTGGGTAAGATCTATGTGCCCCCAGGTCTGCTAGACTCACTATACATTGCCTTCACCATGACTCCCCATTAGCAGGCCACCCTGGAACTGAAAAGACCTACCAACTAATCTCCCATGACTTTTGGTGGCTATGGCTATACAAGATGGTGCAGGCCTTTGTCTCCTCTTGCAATGTTGGTGCCTGCACTAAGAGATCCCTCAGAAACCCAGCAGACTCCTCCAACCCTTTCCCACCCAGCCTCAGTCATGGTCTGCAACCTCCCTGAACTTCAACGAGGCCTTGAAGCAGTATGTCCTGTGTTACCTCAGTTTCCAATAGAACAAATGGTTTCTGCTCCTGGCACTCGGAGAGTTGGCCTACAATAACTCTGAGCATGCTTTAACTAGGCAAAGTATACTTTGCCAACTATGAGTTTCACCCCAGATGCATCCCACCTTACCCACTAACTCAGGGGTGTCATGACCCAAAGGGTATGATTTTGTGTGTGCTTCAGCACTGCAGAATTATTTCCCGCCACAAGGAGCTTTCTTTGCATGGTGCAATTCTCAGCTGCATAGAGAAAAGCACGGTGCAAAGGAGTTCCCGCCACCCATATGTAAATTTGTTTCCCACTATTGGCTGTTTCTAAATTATTCCCTCGTGGCGGCTAGCGATTGGCTTGCTAGCCGTACAAGAGGCTTGAGCAGTTTCCGCCCAAGTTGGAGGAGGAGGACTTCACATCCATCTCGTGAAGAACTCTAAGCGCGCTGTGGAGCCTAACAAACTCCGCATGTGCCTTAAAGGAGGATACAGGGGCCTGATCAACCTCTAGCCTCTCCCCATCACCACACGATCCCTCGACGTACCCTACCCTGCGCGCTCGTGGAGAGTCACCTTTCAGACTCTCATTTCGGACGGTCCACAGAGCCTAGCAAACTCCGTGAGTGGTATCCAGAGCTCTGTTCGTGTTCATTTAGCGGAGCCTAGCAAACTCCGCTCGTGTGTCTTCGGTGGAGCCTAGCAAACTCCATGTGTGTGGGGTTTTTTTGTAACTGCAACTCAAGAACGTTTTCCTGCCTGCACCGCGACCATCTACGGTGTAAGTAAAATAATCTTTAATCAACCTCTACGCGTCCGTGCCTAATTCTAGTTCGCCGTGCCGACCTTTTCCCCGGCCCACGTGCCCGGGCTGCTGGCCACAGCCCCTTGGCCCCGACAAGGGGATCTCAAACTGTGGGTTGCGACCTCCCAGGGGCCTGCGAGCAACTTAAAAGGGGGCCGCAAACTTCCCAGGGAGTACACACAGTGGTGAGGAAAGCAGCTGCCGCATGTGAGCTCCCCATTCCCCGCCATCCAGCACTCGGGGTCACAGTATCACAAAGTTTGAGAACCCTGCACTAACTCCAAGAAGTCTGCAGCCATAGATTGGATACACTGTATGCATAAAGTTCAGGAGGAATTAAAGCATTACCTGGAGAAGGCCAGAGAGGCCTATAATCAGAAGTCAGCGCCTACCAAATCAGCAGGACCAGAAAATGTGGTTACCAGCTGAACATCTTCACAAAAATCAGCACTCGCAGAAGCCAGACCACCACCATCTCAGCCCCTTCTACATACAAGAACAAATCAATCTGGTAGCCTTTCTGCTACAGCTTGCCCAGACACTGAAGATCCACCTGGTATTTCACATGTCAGTACTCAAGCTGTATATAGACATTTCTCTCCTACATTGAACCCAACCTCCCCCATTCCCCTTAACAATCCAGGGACAGGAAGAGTACCTAGTCCAGGAAGTTTTAAACTAAAGTGGAGAGATGTGAAACTGTATTACTTAGTAGACTGAGAGGTCTATGAGCCCAAAGGTCAACTGTGGGACCTAGCAGAAAACATTCATGCCCTGACCTGCTAAAAATGTCCATGAAGACAATCAGAAAAAAACTGGAACAGCATCCATGTTTTTTTGGTTTTGTTTTTACCCTTGTTCCCAATGA
>NW_005841830.1:7453930-7463283 GCF_000455745.1 Alligator sinensis
ATCACAGTGAAGATGTGCCTGTCATAGTAAAGACAAAAATTCATCTTGACTTCTTGCCTACTCTACTTTCTTAGGACATGCAAAGAAAAGTCAAGAATGACAGCCTATTAATTTGGAAATCTGGCAACAGGAGTGGCACACAAAGAATAGAGAATAGTTCAGTCCTCTTTTTTCTGATCATATATGCACTAATGAAGGAAGAACATGCTATTTCACTTTTCCCACTATAATGCAGGTAAATGAAGCTTCCATAATGCAAGAGATACTTGTGCTGTGAAAATGGAGTCGCTTCTAAAAGAAAAAAATGAAACTTAGATGCAACATAAAATATCTAGTTAGCTCATCCAGCAGAAAACAAACAAAAGTAGCTGGCAGAGAATGGAAGGGATAGAGTTTATTTACTATATAAACATACTCCACAGAGGTAGAGAAAAGAAGGAAATTATGTTTGCTATTTTAAAAAGAGAGAAAGAGAGAGAGAGAATGAGCGTTTTTCTAGTCTTTTAACAGATACTTTTCCAAAACGTTACAGACAACCTAGGAACACCTATACTTAATATTTTGAAAACTTGGAAAAAAAGAAATGAAAAGTTTCCAATATTTACAAATGCTTGTATCCCAAGAACTTTTTCCTATCTGAAAAGGTATGAAAAATAAAACGAACATATGCATAATAACATAAAACAAAAAAAACCCTTAAGAACAAAATACAGATCAACTGTGTAACAAAGAGGTAGATTTAAACAAAAAATGAAAAAAGAAGAGAAAAGTAAGGAAATAAAAATCTAGCCCAAAATAAAGCCACTGGAATGAAATGTGAATAATGTCAAGTAAAACTTAAAATAGATGGTGGGATAATTAAAAGAGAATTAAACAGCCAACTACACGCATTCTAACTGCACTGTAAACAAGAATCATATAAGAGCATTTGGTCTGTTGGCTGATTTGAGTGAATAACTGAGCAATTAGGCAGAAGGTAGGGCAGGGTGGCACCTTAGAGTGATTGGTTCAGAGAGGCATAAGCCTCTGATGAAGTAGTTGTTGTATATGAAAACTCATGCTTTTCTGAACTATTTAATTTCTAAGGTGCCACCCTTCCCTATCTTCTGCCTAACTTCAGACTATCACAGCTAATCATTTTTGTGCCAATAGAGCAATTAGTGACACTAAAGACACTGCAGAGAAATTATGAGATTTTTCAGTAATCTTCACAGATGATTTTGGAGAGATGCCTCTCCCAGGCCCACTCTTCTCATATATAAAAATTAAGTACTGTCCAATACAAGCATGAAAAGAGAGGTGGAAAGTTGGTTGGAACAAAACTGGAAAGTTAGAGAGCCACAAACCATAGCATAGCATAGCATAGCATTATCCAAGTAGTCTGAAGAAACTGAAGAATGAATAAGCCTTATAAAAGACAAAGTATCTAAAATCAAGCTTCATATCAGAAGGGACTGTACCCTACTTCAAAAAAAATGAATACAAGAAACCACCAACCCACAAAACGAAGCAAACATTGGAGGCAACTCTAACAATTATGGACCTTTGATTTTTGCTTTGGCACCAAGAAGATTAATTGAAACAAAAACATGATAAAGACACACCAGCACAGCTTGTGGGAAGTAAAACCATGCCTCACCAACATGAGTAGCTAGAATATATACGTATTATCAACACTGAAAAGAAAATAAGCTCTCCTTCCTCCTCGACACAGTTAAAGAATATGATGAATTATAGTCTGGTGAGAAGAAGGACCTTTTTGCCATATTGAAAACTGATTGTTTATCACCAATGTTCCACATTAGGGTCAATAAAGTTAAATATATTTGTAAATGGTCTGGATAAGAAAGTTTGCATATAACACACAATTCTTGTAAACCGTAAAAGAATGTAAGAAGTCAGGTGAATGACAGACAAAATTCAGTGTTAAAAGGGCAAAGCACAAGTTTGAGGAAGTAATTTGATCTACGCGTATTTCTAGGCTCTAAATAAATTGTAACCACTCAGAAAAAACCTTGGCATTGCTGCGGAAAGCTCAGAATTTAAGCTTAGTTTGCACTGCTGATTTTAAAAAGTCATAGTGAATAATGAATGAGAGAGAAGAAAGACAGTCATATACAGTTAACTACAAAAAAAATGAAGGGACCTAACTATGGAAGAACATTTCCATTATAATTAGAGAAAATCCTTAAAGCACATTTGATGAGAACATACCTGAGTGGACAAACAGTTGTGTGTTAATTTACTTTTTACTGCTTTTCATTTCATACTTTTCATTCTGCGGATGCTCAACTGACAATATTCTCTTACTTAATCTGGATGGAATTGTGTTTGAAAATCTTATTTGGGCAGTCCCTACTCCTCTTTCAGATCTGCAGACAGAACCCAGGGGTTCTGTCTCCCAATTATTGTACGATAATCTTCAAAATCAAAATACTCTGACGAGAGGGACACAAAAGGTATAGGCAGCTGATGGCAAAGTCAGAGGCAAACAGACAGCCATGTCATGCTCCTCTGACCAGTGTCTAAAGAGAGTTAGCATGGGCCATTGTAGATACCTTACAAGAAGGTCAGCAACTAATGGCAGTGCAGGCTGAATCACGCCTGGGGAGCCAGTGGATCTGGCTTCTGGAGCAGGGCCTTCAACAGCATTCCAGGTTGGGGGGAGGAGGGGAAGGGAGCTTCGCCCATGCCACAGCCTGGCAGCAAAGAGAAGAGGAGGTGGTGGTGGTGCCCAGGTCCTAGTGCTGGCCCATCTTTAACCCAAGCTGGATCATTCTAGCCAGATGCCAGAAAATGTTGTTGACCCCACATCACAAAATGAGATAAAGTATCACCAAGAAAATTTGAGGTTGGGAAAATGTGTAACAAATACAAGCTTAGTGCTCCTCAGTCTGCTCAGCTGGGACATTCAGCACGTACATTTGTTCTTAACTTAATTTCAGTTTTTTATTAAGTTGTAAAGCACTAAAGTAAATGTTTGTGCATTTACTTTTGTCTGGGTTTGTTTACAAAGGATATTAAATCAGTTAATCTTTAGTTTGTCTGTGTGAAAGGGACACACATGTTTTTCCTCTTTGATACTGAGGGAATTCACATCTAAATAAACTTTTTTCACGCTAAGATTTATTGAGCACATTCCAAACTACTCTACTTCTAGCAGTCCTCCCACTGTTATTCTACACTGTACTGCTTCACACCTGAATCAGAATGTGTGTTTATGCTGCAATGTTCTCAAGGCATCAAGACTGGAGGTCTTCACTATAAAGATGTCACCTTACGCAACATGTTGAATTCTCATACACATATTACTGCAGCTATGTCCTGCCCCCAGCCTTTAACAAGAATGTCCTACAGAACTCCAAGGCTAGGGACAGACAATACACATAAACTGGTTTCAGTGATCGGAAGCTGGTTTAAACCTACAACAGAACACAAATGTTCAGTGCATATAAACCAGTTTGAAAGTGGCTGAAACCGGTTTGAGATAAACCTGGTTGAATGTAGTATCAGACTTAACTGATTTAGCTCAATCCAATTTATGCAATGTCTGTCCCAGACCCCTTGCTGGTTTAAGTAAAACCCGATTCCCACAGCATCTTGGCATGCTCTCTGGACTGGGTGGGGCGCTCTGCTCCACAGCAGGGCTGGCCCCTTCCCTCTGCTTCCTGGCTGCAGCTGCAGCAGAGACTGCAGGCATCTGCTTGGCTTCTGCTCCTCCTCCTCTCTAAGCAGAGATTCTGTCATCCACTCTGCCTTACATAGACATCTCTCAGCATTAGCTAGCATGCCACATGCTGGCTACAGTCCGTGCTGTGGCAGACAGGACAAAGGCAGAATCAGCAGGTAGCTGGTAATATCTCTCTGTTGTTTTCTTAATGGGGCGATAAACACTGTGTTATCAAGTCCCTGCTGGGCTGGTCAGAAGGAGGTGGAACTCCTCCCTAATCAGACTAGCCTACCGGGGCTTGGCTACATCCCCCTCTGCTCAGCACTACAGAAGGGCAGGGAGGGCTGATCTAGCACCCCTCAGCTACTAGCCTGAGCCACTTCAGGCATGTGCCTGCATTTTTTCAATCCACAGGAGATGTCTTTATGAGAACAAACTAATTTAGCCTAGCCAGGTTAAACTAACCTGCAAAAATTGAATCAATTCAGGCTCGGGCTTTTTGAATGTCTATCCCTGGCCCTAGACTTGGCCACTCTCTCTAAAGAGCTGCATGTCCAGTCCTGTCTGGAAAAGGATCAGAATACAGTAACTATCAGAGATTAAGTGAGTAGCACTCCTGGAACTATTCCTAGTACTCAAAGCAAAGCAGCTCCAGAGCAGCAGAAAAGCAGCAAAGCAGAAGAAAAACCTAAAGGCAACACACAAGAATGGGACTAGTAATGACTCACTATTAGTCAGTATTAATAATAACTGGACTCTATATTTGCTAGTTTCACCACCAAAGCACTGAAAAATGACAAGGTGGACAGTTTTTATAAAGGATTACACAACACCTTTGGAGATTTTTATGTTAGCAATTACACAAGCACTCCACGCAGTGTCAGCTTGAAACTGTTATGAACAATACCCCTACAAGCAGCTAACATGAAAATGCTCTGGAGGAGAGCTTAGCAATAAGTATTACATGAATACAACTGTTTAGAAGGACTTAAACCTTTTTGGGGTGGAGTGGGCAGAGGGAATATCAGCCATCTCCCAGTATGTTGGGCAGAGCTTAGAGGTACTGTCTGCCTGCTTGACTTAATACATGTATGCAACACATCCCAAGCACACTCAAAACAGCATCTGTAGAGAATCCTTAAAGCTTCACAGGCTCTACTTCTCATAGCCACTAGCTAAGTTCTGGTGAGACACCACAGTCTCCGATCGCACTCTTCACACTCAAGATGTCAGTACCAGAGCTAAAAACATCAAAAACAGACTGTATGGCAGATGCATTAATTCTACCAACAAAAGGAAGAAAGAAGCAAAAACCGTATTAGAAAAGGAACTTTGGGTCAGAGGTGTAGAAATGCACTGAGATTTTAGGCAGAATGATTTTGTTTTTTAAGTAAACGGCCAAAAAACAAACAAACCAGGATACAGAGACATTTCAAAATGCTTAGAAATTCAGCTTTAACTGTTCGCATCAGTTGCTACAAAAATTTACTTTAAGGTGCATTTTGCACTGACCTACATGTGTTATAAAAAGAAAATAAGATAAAGTGTGCTCTATTACGGCATGCACATTGCAAAACAGCATAATCTTTTTATTGGCTGCTCAAATAAGCCAGCACTTAGAGGATACAATTTTGGTACCTCTCACAATCTCTCTCTCTCTTTCATACGGCGTTAGGCCTTGTGTAGACTAAACAAGTGGCATGTGTACACGACATTTTAAAGCACGTTAAATGCTTTTGCAACATTTTAATGGTGTTGGTGTTTGCATGTGTCGGTGGCATAGTGCGCAGCAATTCCAGCCACTGTAGTAAATCCAGCAGCATAATACACTTTAAATGACTTGGGAGAAGTTTTAGTTTGCTGTCTTATGGCCACAAAGTGAAACACTGGGCTCTGTGCAGTTCAGGGGCTCTGTAGGAGGCCTGTGCAGGCAGCCTGGCAGCAGCCTGAGAAGGCAGACTCCGCCCAAGAAAAGTGGCGAGCCTGATCTCCCGCCGCCCCCTCCCGAGAGCCTGCCTGCCTGCCTGAGCTGCATGGGGGCCTGGTGCTTCCCTCTGTGGCTGCAATGTCCCCCGAGATCGCTTGAGCTGGGCGCCTGTGGGGGGATGCTACCTGGGGGGGGGCCACCACTGCCACGGAGGGAAGCACAAGCTCCCCCACAGCCCAAGGACTGCTCTGCCCACTGGCAGCTCACCCGCCCCTCCCTACCGCAAGAAAGGTAGGTAAATTCGGGTGTGTGCACAATATGGGGGTTTAAAGGGCCCTAAATTAAAGCAGTGTTTTTAAAAACCCACTACTTCAATTTAGGGTCCCTGTTTCATCTACAGATGCCTTTTGATATCAACTTTCAAATCTATGGCTATGATCTATGAGTGATAATCTGGTATTATCACTCAACATGTAAATTCCATCTGCCCCATCTGGGCATTTGTAAAGATTGCAGCTTTTGATTAAGAGCTGTGCTGTTTGTTGGACACCACATTCACACAGGGGGCTGTCCAAGATGTTCATTTTGTACAGTGTTGTCTTGAAGCATCTGTATCCAGATCTCATTCTGTTCAGCTTGACCCCCGCTTCTCTGTCAACATCATGCCCAATGGGGGACTCACTTGGTGTTGGCATAAAACACTGTAGGAATAGGTCTAATCTTTCTGAGCATTTAGCTTACTCTGCTGCTGCCCATAGGTTTGGTTAAGCATCCCCAATCTCTTCCAGGTGCTTGTGGACTGGTTTTTAAGCCTAAAACTCTATCTATTCAGGTCTTCAGTTTACAATTGATGAAGCAGGTCATCTCTTGCCTCTTGTCAATAATGATGTTAGGGCCTGTCTTCTTATGTCACTTGCTCTAATGCCTGAGAGTACAGGGAGTACAGCTGCGTGCGTGCGTGCATGCATGTAAGTTGGGCAGCCTGTTACGAGTCTCAGAGCACTAAGTGTTTGTCAAGCCTTTTAGTGTGACAACTTATGTATCATACAGGAGCACAATATTCTGCTGGGGCATATACCATTGCAAGTGCAGTGGTTCTGAGCCTTTTGAAGTTGGTATCCCACGTCATGCTGGCTAAAGAGCTTAAATCTGATACCTATGCAGAGACTTTACTGCAGATCTGAATGTGATGCTTGTAAGTGAAGGAATGGAATGAGACTCCTAGGTTGGTTGTGGGAGGATGTGGTTGCCTACTCTGATATTCAGCGTACACTTGACTCAGCAATTGTCCAGGGTGGAAGAGTGATGAGATTGATTTATTTATGCTCATCTTTAAGCACTACTTGTGGAGATAGCAATGAGTTCCATGTCAGTACTCAATATCTTTTCCAGTTCTGTCATGTCAATTCCTTGGGCTACTATGGTGACATGGTCAGTGTACATGTATTGCTTAGATTCTGTATGAACAAAGTTTGAGATACATACATTAAAAAGTACTGGTGCTAGCATTGATCCTGGGGGGACTCCATTCTTCAGAGTTCGTACTCTGCTTTTTTCTCTTTGGCTAGTAGTGAGTTCCAATGATCTCCTGCAGATAGTGTTCACGATGAAAGTGCATAACTTGCCATCAGGTATAATACAGTGTAGTTCAGGGGTGGGCAAAATATGGCCTGTGGGCTGGATCTGGTCCACCAGGTGCCTGGATCTGGCCCACGACTGCCCCCATGGTGCTCCGCATGAGGTCAAGCCCTGCTTGGTCACACCAGGGCAGCCTGCACTAGGCTCCCACTGGTGCCCACAGCCCAGCCCTGGCCAACATGTACAGCTTCTGGAGGGCTGTTCCTGGTGCAGCTGCAGCCAGGTGCTGTTTTGAGCTCCCTGCCTCCAGCAGCAGCTCCTGCTCCTATTCTTGCTCCTGCCGTGCCATGCAAGCAGCTTCAGCTGGGCAGTTCCTGGCCCAGCTCATGGGGCTCTGGCTCCAGCTCCCGGCTTCCAGCAGAAGGGAGCTGGGAGCTCAAGCCACAACCCCACATGCCTACTGGGAACAGTGCAATGTGACAGGAATGGGAGGAGGAGCTGCTGCTGGTGCAGAGCAGCACCTAGTTGGCTTCAGCTGCAGCGGAAACGACCTACTAGAAGCTACTCCTGCTCCGCTGTGCTGTACCACGCCGTGCTGGGCAGGCGAGTAAACAGCTTCAACTGGGCAACTCCTCCAGCACACAGGGCTCCAGCTCCCAACTGTCTTCCCAGGAGCTGGAGCCCTGTGCACTGGGACAGAAGCCACCCAGATGAACCCAGCCACCAGTGGTATTGGGGTAGCTCATCACATTTAGCTTCAATTGTGCTTGCTTGAGTGGTGAATTATAGTATTATTTAAACTTTTCTTTTATATTCAGCCTTATTTAACCATTGCTTGAGCTTTTGCATAGCCTCATTATTATTTGAACTTTTCATTTTGCTTGTGTCTGCATTATCAACTAGCCTTGAGTTCACTTTCACAGGCAGCTTATGTTCCAGCATTATCAACATAGGCATGTGACATGTAGGCCTTGTTACTAGCTCAAATTAACTTAACTTGGCACTAGCTGACTAAATCAGAGGGATGACATGATTGGATATGGTAATGAAAGGTGATAAGAGGAGACCAATTGGACAGCGCTCAATTGCAGAGCCCTTGGAATTTAAGGAGTTAATGGACAGACCAAATTAGGAGGTCAGGGCATGCCCAAATTAAGACACCAGTAAAACACCAAATTAAGATGTGTGCATGTAATGAGTTTGTAGGAACAAACGAATATGCTGACAGAATAAAAATATGAACAGTATGATGATCACAGGGAAACCAATCAACAGTACTCGGAAATGAAGAGTCATCAAAGGAGTAAAGTTAAAGAAAAAGCATAAAAAGGGGGCAGGGCAACAAGGAAGTTGGGTGTGTGTCATCGTCCAAAAACATCTGGACTGAAAAACAGTCATTCCCACAAATGACCATTCTCTACTTTCAGGAACTGACTGGCCATCATTTCTATAAAGTAGAGTAAAATCTGGGATTGGGTGAGATCATTGGATTAAGTGTTTTTCTCTCTCTCTATGTAGAAGTTGTTAAGATAACATTTAATGTATTAATAAAAATTTGATTTTAGTTAAGTTGAACTGCGTGAGGCATATTCCACATTAAACTCTTGGTTGATTGTGTTCTGGTGATCTTTTAGCGCCATGGGCGCGTAACAGTGTTTCATAGCACGGGTAAGATCAGGAGCAGGAGCTGTCACTGGAGGTGGGGGAAGCAGAACAGGACCCAGCCAGACCACAGGCACTGGGAGGAGCGCAGCGCAGGCTGCCCAAGAGCAAGTGGGCAGGCCTCAGCCCCATGCAGAGTGTAATGGGGACAGCAAGGACCACACCGCCCAAATGAGCTCTGCTACATGTGCCCTTCACCCTCCCCCACCCTTTCTCCCCTCACCCACAGCAGGCTCCCAGGGCCTAGCGGCCAGGCAGCCCCCCCTGCATACACACACACATGCCCCCCACACTCCACCCCACACACACCCCACACCCCCTCACATAGGGCAGGGGCATGTTGGGAGCAGGCCCAGGACCCAGCCCAGAGCTGTCACTACCCTGCACCCCAGACCCATGATCCCAGTCTCGCCCGCACCTCCCACACCCAAACACAGTTCCCTGCCCACCGACAGCCCCACAAGGAGTTTTGGAGAGGTTTTTTTTTTTTTTTTGGGGGGGGGGGGGGGGGAGAAA
>NW_005841830.1:7463293-7464068 GCF_000455745.1 Alligator sinensis
GGGGGAAGATAAGAAAGGTGTTGACCCAGCCCATGAGACCTCATCAAAACTCCCCATGTGGCCCTTGGGCCCAAAAAACTGTCTATCCTTGGTGTAGTTTATATTTGAGGCCATACAGTATCATAGGCAACTATAAGGTCAATAAAGATCATGCCTGTTTTCAGCCTCATTTCAAATCTGTTTGTCAGATATAAGTAATGTAACTTGGTCAGTGGTACACCACTTGTTCCAAAAGCCAGTTTGTTCCTTGGGAGCTGAGGATCAATGCTGATCTTTCTATTCTATTCAGAACTATGCACTCCGTGAGTTTGTATGTAATGCAGAGTAGCGAGATGGGTTGGTAGCTCTTTGGATCCTTCGGTGGTTTATTGGGATAGCAATAACATCAGCTTTTCTCCAGATTTTTGGAAGTCTATTACTTTCCAAACATTTATACATGAGTTTCTGAAGCCATCTGAAGCTTGGTAATGAATTCTGGAATATCTTATCTGGTCCAGCAGCCTTGCCAGTCTTGATCACTTTAATAGCTGTCAGAGATGGGAATGGTTAAATTAAGGTTGATGACAGGTAATTTAAGTTGTTCACAAGTGAGGTGTCTAATAATTTGTGTGTTGCTTGCTTGGGTTCTTGAATTTCAGGGGTAGGCAAAATACAGCCCATGGGCTGGATCCAGCCCAACAGATTTGATTCAGCCTAAAGTAGGTGGCCACCAACTCAATGGATCTGGCCCCTCCCCTTTCCTCTGGCTCTCTCTTTTCTGGCCGCCACATGGTGG
>NW_005841830.1:7464078-7473567 GCF_000455745.1 Alligator sinensis
AGCAACATCAGCCCTTGACACGATGGCATCAGCGGTGGACCCGGGAAGTGTTTTTACCACAGCAGGCAGGCAGTGGCATCAGCTATGGATGCTGCTGGAGGGCTCGGGAGCCCCAACACAGAACCTGCCAGCAGTGTCCACAGCTGACATTGCCACCCTCCCAGCACAGTGGAAGCTCCCACCTGGATCCCCAAACTGGAACCTGCGAGCAGTGTTAGCTGTGGACCCAGGCAGGAGCTTCTGCCATGCCAGGCGGGCAGCAGTGTCAGCTGTGACCACCAGCAGATTCCACATTGTGGCTATGGAACCTGCTGGCTGCACCCACAGCTAATGTCACTGCCTGCCCACTGTGGCGGAAGTCCACATCTGGGTCCACAGCTGTTTTGGGGCTCCTGGCAAACTACAGCTCCAGCCAGATTCTAGAGGAAGGGAAGGGAAATTCATTAAGTGGCACTCCACCAAAATAGCTGCCCACCCTGCTATACTTGTTGCAAAGTATTTTTGCGATGGAATTTGCTGACACAGAGCAACGTCATTTTCTGATGCCTTTGCCTGTAAGGCAGTTAATGATGTACCATGCACATCTGCTCAAGTTGGTTGTACTCAATTCTTCTCTGGTAGTGAGTCCTCCTTCCTTTTTTATACTGTTTAATGTGGTAGCCAGCTGTTCTGTAGTTCTTTTGATAGTTACATTGTCATTGCATTACTTGGTGATGTTAAAGAGCTGTTTGCCCTGCTTGTCCCAGCATGGCACATAATGGCTTCTATAGCCTCTAGTTACATGGAGTTTGGCTATTTCAGTTTGGCAGTTTGTAAAAGTATTGTAGCCTTGATCAATGTTGGTTTCTAATGGATCCTCTATAACTGGTTTGCTCTTTTGCTGGTCAGCCTTTGGTATTTCTGTCAATTTGCCTTCCCAAAGTTCTATCTAGGGGCTGGTTACCCATCTTCCTGGTTAGCCCAGTGCATTTTTTAACAAAACCCCTCTTTCTATTTCCTGGTAATTCACCTCTGTGGAACATTCTCCAACACATGGACAACCTGAAGAAGTGCATATTCCATTACTAAACTGCCTCTCTGTTGCCTGCACCCCTTACCTACCCACCCTATACCCACTGATACAGGGATCTCCCATACAGTAGTAATACATTTCATCATAAAGTGAAACTCAAAGTGAGAAAAGCAGCTGTAAACAAATTTCCAAAATTGCAAGGAAAGCAAAGCAAGATTACATAATTGCTGGCACTGAAACTAATATCAGGACAATAAGTTCTTGAGCTTGTTCCAAGTTTCTTTAGAACCCAAGTCCACAACATAAGGAGATTTACCACCCAATGAAAAGTTGGCAAATGTCCAAGTGAAACAAGGAAAATGGGAGAGAGGATGCTTAAGGAACTAGTGCCTGCATCCCAGAGAAGCATGAAGGCTCAAAAGGGAGTGCAGAGTCCTGGACAAAGAGTATAAGGCATGAAATGAGGAAGAAAACAGGTGTGTTGTTATAAAGACAAGCACAGCATCCCAACTTCAGCCCTGTCCCACACAAAATGGTGAATGCACTATAGCAGGACCTGCATTCAACCAAAATTGCAGGCCTTTCCTATGACTTTGGAGATGAAAGGACAGTTCTAAGAACTTCTACAAAAGCATGCAAACATTTAACACATTGGGCATACCACAGTTCTATTTTTAAGATCCTAATACATTTTGTTAGCTTTTCTTATTCAGCTTAATGTGTTTTTTTTAACTCAGGGATTTTTGGTACACATCAACTGAAACACTGCACAAAGGGCCAGCTGAGGACTTAGGACCCCCTACCATTTCCAGTACTTAACATAATTTCTGCAGTATCTATACCTAAAATCATGAGATACTGCAGTCATTTCCTTCGTCATAGTACACTATTCCTGACCATGTAAGGCAAAGGCATCCTCTCTGGCTGTCCATGCCATTCAGAACACCTCTCCCTCCTCCCACCAGGAGTGAGGCTCTCTCCCTTACTTTCAAGGACATTGTGCAAAGCATAGCAAACACTTATCACACAAGCCACTTAATAGTGATGGTAATTGTTATGGAAGGACCTCTACCTTACTTTAAGTTTTCCAAACATACACTCTGCTGTCATTCTCCAGCTACTCAAAGTATAATTAAACAGCTGCTTTCTCTCTTGTCCAAGTGTTCAGTGAAAGGCTTCAGAAGCTGCAGAAGCAGAGGGCAAGTTGGATCTCTCAGAATGAGAGCAAGAATCATAGCTCCTCTAAAGAGGATAAAACCGCCACAATAGCCTTGACATTTGACCTACCAACAACAAACCAGTTAGTCACTGGCTGGGTGCAATGGGGGTGGCAAGCTTCCAGATGGTAATGGTCACATACTTCCCCATACTGAGGGTAACTCTTTCAGGCAGCTTCAGATTCTACCTGGATCTCTAGAAAAGTAGTCTTCCACAGTCTGAAGCTATGCAGCTACTTCTGGCAATCTTTACTTAGCTGTCCCATCCACAAGTCACTGCTAATTGACCAAGCACAGCAACAACATTCCACTATGTGCTGCTTCATATACATACTCTGTAGAATGAACAGATAAATTTCAGTCTCCTGCTCCACTTTCACTTATAGTCATCATGCCATTGTATTCAAAGTCCACAGAAACCACTGACCCTAACTCATCTGATTGCACAATTGCCAATACATGCATCATGCTTTACAGGTTAATGACTATCATGATTATGCTGTTCTCATTGCTACCTCCAAACAGTTTTAAAATGCTGCTACCAGGAAAGGAATCAAAAGAAACTTGTTAGTTTGACTAATAGTCAAAAATTCCTGTAGTTTTTGGTAGGCATCCCACAGTACATTGCAAGAAAAATTCCAGAATGCATACTGCCAGGCAGCAGAACATCACCCCACATAATATATACCCAGAATATGATTTGCTTTAATTCAAAATACATTGTGGCTAGAGACAGATATTACGCATAAACCAGTTTCAGTGATCAGAAACTGGTTTAAACCGGTAACAGGACAGATGTTCTGTGCACATAAACCGGTTTCAAATAGGCTGAAACCAGTTTGAAATAAACCTGATTGAATGTAGTATCAGCCTTAATTGGCTTGGGTCAAACAGTTTATGCAATGTCTGTCCCAGACCCCTTCCTGGTTTAAGTAAAACCAGATTCCCCCAGCATCCCGGCATGCTCTCTGGGCTGGGCAGGGCTCTGTTCCACAGCAGACCTGGCCCCTTCCCTCTGCTCCCTGGCCAGAGCTCCAGCAGACTTGCAGGCACAGCTGGGTCTGCTGGCTCCCCATGCCCCCCTCTCCCCACCATTTGCTGCTTAAGAAGGGATCCCTTCCTCCTCTCTGTCACAGCATGGACTATAACCAGCATGTGGTATGCTAGCTATTGCTGTGTAAGGCTCCAGCAGAGACTGCAGAAACAGCAGGGTCTGCCTGGCTTCCCCCTGCCCTGTCCCGCTGAGCACTGCTCAAGCAGAAAATCCCCCCGCCTCCCTCCCATCTCCCACAGCAGGGACCCCAGCCCTACGGACACTAGGCATGTGGTATGCTAGCTAATTTCATAGACGTTAGGGCTGGAAGGAACCTTGCAAGATCATCGGGTCCAGCCCCCTGCAGTAAGTCTGATGGGGTCAAAAGATCCCAGTAAAATAAGCAACCAAGTGTATTTTAAAGGTGTCCAGAGTAGGTTCTTACACCACTTCTGGGGGGGAGTCTATTCCAGACTCTGGGGACTTGGACGGTAAAGGAGTTTTTTTTTTTATGTCCAGCTTAAAAAGATCTTCTCAGAGTCTGTGACGGTTAGAACTTGTCTTCCCTTGGCGTGCCCTGGTGAACAGATGTTCTTCCAGTTCCTGGTGCATACCCCTTATATACTTATAGGCTGCCATCAAGTCCCCTCTAGGCCCTCACTTCTCCAGACTGAAAAGACACATGCCTCTCTTGCCCTCTGATCATGCGCATGGCTCTCCTTTGGACTCTCTTAAGCTTCTCCACAGCCTTCCTAAGGTGTGAAGCCCAGAACTGGATGCAGTACTCCAGCTGCAGCCTCACTAAGGCCGAGTACAGAGGGAAGATGACTTCCTGGGTCTTGCTTGAGATACATCGACAGAAGCAAGCCAGGGTTTTATTTGCCTTGCCTTTTGCTGCATCGTATTGGTGGCTTATGTTCATCTTGTGGTTAATCATGACCCACAAGTCCCTTTCAGTCGTGGTGCTAGCAAGTGTAGCACTGCCAAGCCTATAAGTATAATGTGGATTATTTTCCCCCCAAGGTGGAGCACCTTGCATTTCTCAGTGTTGAATGCCACCAGGTTTTGATTTGCCCTCCATGCAAGCTTATCCAGGTCAGTTTGAATCACCAGTCTATCCTTTAGTGTGACCACACTTCCCCATAGTTTGGTGTCATCAGTGAATATAGCCAGTCCACTTCTGATACCTAAACCCAGATCTTTTTTAAATATGTTAAAGAGTACTAGTCCAAGTACAGAGCCCTGGGGGACACCACGGATCAGCATGTACCATGTTGACACGGTTCCATCGACCATCACTCTCTGGGTCTGACCATGCAGCCAGTTACCCAGCCATCGGACCGTGAGGTTGTTGAGGCCGCAATTCACCAGTTTAACCATGAGGACTTCATGGGAGACCAAGTCAAAGGCTTTTTTGAAGTCCAAATAGATGATATCAACGTCTTCTCCTTTGTCCTGGTGATGTGTCACCTGGTCATAGAAGGAAATGAGGTTGGTCAGACAAGACCTACCCACAACGAAGCCATGTTGTCTGTCTTTCAGAATGTTGCATTCCACTAACCTGTTGTTAATGGTTTCTTTGATGATTTTTTCCTATCTTTCCAAGGATTGAGATCAAACTGATTAGCCTGTAGTTCCCTGGATCTCCCTTCCTCCCCTTCTTGAAGATGGGTACCACACTGGCCCTCTTCCAATCCTTGGGAACCTCACCCAAGTGCCATGAGTTCTCAAATATCCTCGCCATTGACCGTGCTATGATGTCCACCAGTTCTTTTTAGCACTCTTGGGTGCATTCCATCCAGGCCAGCTGATTTGTGGATGTCCAGCTTCTCAAGGTGTTCCCTCACAAGATCTTTGCCAATGATGGGCATGTGCTCGCCCATACTGAGAAGGGGTGTGTGTGTGTGTGTGTGTGTGTGTGTGTCTCCAATTTCACTGCGCCAATGATGGGCACGTGTTCACCCATGAGAAGATGCGTGCATGCGTCAGTCCAATTTTACTGCGGTAGATAGACAGAATAGTGACTGCTTAGGGCTGTTTGGAGCTAATCAAGAGGTCAGCCAGTAAGCTGTTTAAGAAGTATGAAGTAATGGAAAGAGGCCATTGTTTTGCCACTCGGGTGATAAAGACTGTTATCATTATCATCCCTCAGCTGGCTTGCTTGCCTGTCAGTTTGCTGCAGACAGTATGATGAAGCAGCGAGGGAGATTGAAAAGCTCCATATCATTAACAGATGCATGCAGTACACCCCCTCCCCCCTTGCCTCAAAGTGCTAGCCGGGGGCTGGGGGCTGGCAACACTTCCACACCTTGAACAGGCAGCGGGGAAAAGCCTAGGACCATGCAGGCAGACCTCCCTAATGAGAGAGTCCTGGTGGGCCTAGCTGCACCCCGCTCAGCTCAGTTCTCTGCAGAAGGGAAGGGAGGGCTGCTGTAGCGCCCGCCCCCGCGGCTTCTAGCCTGAGCCACTGCAGGCGTGTGCCTGAATTTTCTTAGTCCAGAGAGAATGTCTGTCCAGTTTCAAACCAGTTCTGCCTAGCCAGGTTAGATTAACCTACAAAGATTGAATCAATCCAAGCTCAGGCTTTTTGAACATCTGTCCCTAGCCAAACAGTGACTAACATGGGAAGTATTATCAGCCAGCCTAGCAAGCCAGTGTGGACACATTTCAATTCAAAATAATTAATTTGGTATAGTTAAAGCAAACAACTAGTACAATCTAAAATCTTCAGGGTAAACAGTGTCTCTGGAGAAATTACACAGATTCATGGGGAAAAGGGAGCTAATAAACTTTTTTAAATGTATTACTTTTTCCCAGTAATTTTCCTTTGGTGTAAACTAAACCAATATCCTTGCTGAAGACTACAAATAATATATTTTTGGACATTCACAATGAGGGAAGAAAGTATTTTAAATATTTAGCAAAAACTGAAAATTATCCTTGAACCACATGGCTCAGAACATTAAATCTGCTACATTTTAAATATACATTGACAAGTCAGTAAACAATGAAGGCACATGGCATGCATTGATAGAGACTGATCGAATAAAGATGATCAACACCCTAATACTATGGAATTGAAACAAAAAGTGCTTTATTTTCTCTATGCGTATGTCCTCTAAGAAAAAAAATACAATTAATATCCTTCAGATATACAAAACAAAGTATAAATAAGGTTAAGAAAACTACTGATAAGTGATATGCTGATATAATACCACAAGAAGGAAAAAATCAGTTAACACATGTGGTTGACGTGAAAGATCCATGATGATTCTGGAAACAACAGAGGAATAGGAAGGTGGGAAGAATTATTTTTATCTGTAGTTTGCATAAGTACCAAATGATCAGATACAATTTGTTGAATATCAGGCTCAGTCGACAAATAGGCTTGATCAAACTCAGGAGGATTATCATTTGCAAACTACGTATCAAACAGAAGCTTTTCTTCAACATAAAACAGAATTAAAAAAAAACAACCAACTTCTCTCTCCTATCTGAACTATCAACTTAGTGTGGTAAAGAACTTAAGTAGTGGCTTCTTTCTCCATATATTCCTTATATTAAAATATGTAAGTCTTAGCTAAAACATGGAATAGCTTTCCTTGAACTAAGGAATAACTAAATGTCACAGCTTTTGCCTAAATGCTTCCTGCTTCCCATTAAAGGAAACTTATTACAGTTAAACCAGCATCAGCCAGGGCCCCTGCACTTCTTAAGACACACAGCTTATCAAAAACCAAGGATATAGGGAACACAGAGTTTATTTCAGCCATTTTTAATGGAACAAGCATAGGCATATTACAAGATTTACATGTGAAATGGAAAGAGGCATTATCTTCTGTAATAGGCACTCCATAATAGTCTTTATAGAGATTCCACCCTTACTGTAAGTAGTTGGGACTGTTCTTTCCAGTTTTGCTTTTTAGTATTTACAGCGGCAAATTACAGAACAATATAAATCTTTTTGTCAGAAAAGTAATTCTTGTTTTCTTTAATTTGTTAAACCAAGCTTGCAATTGTATAGCAATTCCATAATTTGTTAAAGTACAAAAGTCAATTTTGTTAAATTTAGTAATAAAAAGATAATTCTCTTACCCAAAAAATAGAAACCATGGCATCTAGGGCATCTTGACACTCTAAACATGCCCTATCTCCAAAAATATTAAAAAAGTAAGATATAAAACAAATCTTCCTGCTGCAAAGAGTAAGTGGATTTAGAAGTACAATATTAAACAGACAATACATTTTAGATGCAACCTTTGTTGCTATATACTTTAATACAATATACAAAATATATTATTACTGCAGGATAAAAAATTACCAGGAAAGCTAGTGGAGTGAAATACAGAAAAAGGAAGAAAATAAAAAACTGCAAAAAAACAGCCGGTAAATACAAAATTAATGCTACAATATATTTTTTCTACTTTATTTGAAAGAAAAATCATCATCAACACTTGACTTCCATCCTAACCTTTCCACAAGAGGCAAAATGGGAGAGCTCAGGAGGGTAGAGAGGATTTATAGTAGTGCAGAACCTTGGGGTACTGTTTGACACAGACCTAGAAGACCAGACTAGTTTACAGCCAATAATGCTTCAACCCTAATAAAAGCCATGAATAGAACCAGTTTCCAGCAACAGAGAAAGCCTCTTCCTCTGTGAAAATGCATTCTTCTGATTGAAACAATCCAGATCAGAACCCAGGAAAACCAGATACAATGCACTAATCTGAGGGAAACTTAACATTGTGCATATATGTACTAATACAGGCCACTTTTTAAGGTTATGATGTGGGAACTCCATAACCACAATGAAAAATATACTCCCCTTCACATCCCCCAATAAAACTTCCTATAACAAAGGAGGAAAAAAACCTGAAGACATCACAAAGGATCTTGCTCTGATAATCTATTGTTTTCAAAGAAAATTAGATGCCACAAGGATAAATAAACTCCAATATAAAAATGCTAAGATAGTAGGAAAAAAAAGTGCACCAGTGGTAAAATGGCTCTGGAGTAGCAACAATGCAGAAAAATGTAATTTTACTCAAACCCTAAAATCTATTTTAAAAAAAAGTCTTACACGCTACCACACACACACACATCTTTGCACCAAAAACGTGAGTAATTTCAATGCTAAAGATAATCTTCCAAAATGTTAAATACCTGGAAACAGTAGCTTAAAATAATACAATTTTACTCCAAACACAATAATTTACTGTTCATTCTGAAAGGAAAACTATCAAACATCAAGCAGAATAAAGAATGCACCAAAACAGCACAGGTATTTTTAAGTATGTTATGCTATACAAGCCCTGGCTTTGAAATATGGCTACTTAAAGCTCCTAAAAAAATGTTCTCACTATGAAGAGAAAATATGTAGTGGGAAGCAGAAGATAGGAAAGAGAGAGGGAAGGGAGATAGAAAGCAGTTGCATAAAGCAGGGGTCACTTCTACTAAAACTAACCACAGCGATCCAGAATTACATAATTTAGGCTGTGCTCTTAGACACCAGAATCCAGGTAAGCATGATGGATTATAATTAGCATTTCCAACCTCAGGTATTATGATATCTTGTTTGTGCAGAATCCCATGATGTGGTAGTCATTTTATTCCAAGTTGTTCATGGAATGCACAGAAGTGTTTCCCTTGGCTAGCAATCTAGCATTGCTTTCTCAAACTCAGTCTAAGTTTGTGTGATGATCTATTTCTTGGTACAAAAATGTTTGCTGGATCAGGTCCTTGGAACACCTGCGTCAAGAAAAACCATGAGCTGAGCTACTGCCTGCCCTGCCTTGAGCTGTGGCAGCTTATGCAGTTTGGGAGGTGGGGGGCATATGGCTGTAAGAGCACTTGGGAGACTCTGTGTGGCAGCAAGGGAGAGCAAGGGAAACCATGCAACCTATTCCCCTTTTCCTACCACTTACCTTCTGCTCTGGCCCCAGAGCTACTGCCACTGCTTTTGCCTGGCCAGGCAGGGCTAGATCCACTGCTGATGCTGACTGTCCCCGGAGCCAGAGCAGAGCTGCTGCAGCATGTAAGTGGCAAGAGCAGCATGAGGTTGGGGGGCATGCACTGGGGGGAACAGGAGGCAGGTGTCAGGCACAGGCATGGGGGGACAGGCAGCAGAAAGCATATAACAAGGGCAGGCAGCAGGGAGGGACCAGCAGGCAGAGCAAGGGGCGGGGGGTATACAAGGGGGGGGGGGTGTGCGCCCCCCCCCCCCCCCC
>NW_005841830.1:7473598-7480111 GCF_000455745.1 Alligator sinensis
GGGCCCCCCCCCCCCCCCCCCCCCCGCTACTGCTTTCCCTGGCACAGAAGTAGGGACAACTTTAAAAGACAAACCTCTAATAATTAGATTCTACACATGGAAAATTTTAATTATAATTTTCCATGTACAGAATCCAATTATTGGGGGTTGTCTTAAATTCAGGGTCATTTTGGATTCAGGTAAATACAGTATTATGAAACAGTTAAATTGCAAAAATTGTAATGGATTATTATAACTAACAATGTTAGATAAGTATAAATGTGAATGATATTCAAGACTGAATAGATTATTCTTGGCTTTTATCCTGGAACCCCAAAATTACAAAACAAAGCAAAAAATAAAACACAAATAGCAATTATAAAAGACATAAGCAAGCTTTTCAGTGCTGCTGGTTTTGCTTCCTCCATCAGCACAGAATAGCTCCTGCAGCAGCACATAGCTTAATGGGGGAGGCAGGGAGACTTGAAGAGCTCAGACTTGAAGGGCAGGGGTGCCTGCTTCTGAATGGGGTATGTGAATCCCAACTCCTGCAGGACATGGGGACACAGAGCCCTCACTTCTGCCCTTGCTAACAGGAACACTATCAGCTATACAAGGTGATTCTTAGTTCCACAGAATATTTGACATTAACCACAGTAGCTTCTGCTAATCAGACTTCTGGAATAGACTTCCCAAGGAGGTGGTACAGTCCCCAACCCTGGAAGTCTTCAAGAGGAGACTGGACAGATACCTTGTTGGGATCATTTGATCTCAGCAGTATTCCTGCCCAGAGTAGCGGGGTTGGACTCGATGATCTTTCATGGCCCCTTCCGGCTCTCAATTTCTATGATTCTAATCAAGTAAGAAAATTAGCAGTAGGTAAGAATGCAGTGGGGGAGAACAGGAAACTCAATGAGAATTTAGTCATGGGGTGAGAGCTACTGCAGGGTTGGATAAAAACAAAGATATGTTAATTTTACTCTGGTTTTAACACTTTGGCTCCTTAAGGACCTAAGCATCAATCACTATATTGTGCATATTTACCCCTGGATAGTTGGAAACCAGGTGGCCTCCACACATATAGCTTATTAGAATCATTTCTAGCAGTGATGATTCACATGAAAAAAGCAAACAAATTGTACTTGTTGAAAGAAGCTATTTAAGCTCTACTCTCCCCACAAAAGCTTCTAATCTGTCTTCAGTATTTCAAGAATAAATTTATAGTTATGAAAAACTCCTGTTAGATGCATCACAACAGTGCACTTGACATGTAGATCATGCTGAAGCTACCACTATGTTATTAGAATGCTGAACCTACCACTATGTTATTAGAATGGTCTTCCAGTCCCACTAGTAGAGCAATTCCAGCTAGGTCATAGCATATCTGAATATACAATTTGATCCATTATGATAGCCCTTGAACTGATATAGCATGGCCTTTAGACGTCTTGCCAAAAGCTACAAACAACCTTATGAACTTTCTAAAGTACTTAGTCCTGTCAAGATAATAGCTGACAGTCCTTTTAATATCCTAGACAAGCAATGGTCTTTTCCAGAAAGAGCCTAGTGCTTGGGGAAAACATGTATGGATGAAAATCCAAAAGCGGTTTAAGTTGAATTTTAAATGGGGTCACAGCATTACTTTATTCCTGTAAATAGTAGCATAAGGGAGCTCTCCTATTTAAGAGTGCAGTGATTAAATAAAAAGTGCAATAAAGCCTCGCTACATTACCAGTGAGAGGCGTGGGGACATCTGAGTACTTTAATCATTCAAACTAGGGGAAAGAGAAAAAAAAGACAGAAGCAAGTGTTTAGTTCCATAAAGACTAATTCAAGGCTTATAGATATACCCAAGCATGGTTAGCTGCTTTAAAAGGTATCATGGCTAATCAACTGGGCACACAAGTCTCACATTACTTACCCTTTTCAATAGTTCTCTCTCAAAATAGGAGGGAGGCAACACTGATTACCAGTTATTAATTTAAGCTGCATTTCTTGGGAGGGATTTGCAATTTCCTCTTGGAAAAAGTACATACCAAGTTTAAGGATTCCTCTGTTACCCCTTTTCCCTCCTCCCTCTTCCAGAACCAAGTACAAACTACTTGATGCCATTTGGTTCAGTCTAAAGGCAAAACAGTTTAATGATCGAAGTGTTTTTTCAACCTAGGAATAAGTCATTTCTCGTACGGATCATGTAGCATTACCCAGAAAAGCATAACATCTGTCAAAATCCAGAATACAACCCCAACGGTCCCTTCAGTTTACTGGAATAATTTTCATAAGAGGTTGAAGTCCAACAGAGAGCCTTCTCCAGTAATAAACAAAGTATGGTGATTTTCCCTGGCCAACATGAAAGGCATGCAAAAGATGAAAGACAAGTAAACTAGAGTTCTATGATGTTTTTCCTTCTCATAAAGTGTAATTAATATAGGGGAAAAAAATATTCACTTACAGGATATGATTTCAAGTGACAGAGTTCCCTTAACATGAAACAAGGTATTTTATTAATGAAAAAATGACATTTACCCAATACCAAGTACCCTGGTACAGGAACAGTTATAAACATAAGTATACAAATATCAAATCTGAGGGTAGGGCTAGTCTAATAATTCAGTAATAGTGTTAGGCACTGGCAAAAACTTGATGTGGGCTTGATAGTTGACTTAAAGCTCACATCTGTAATTAGCAAAAGTTTAGAAGATAATAACAACATTCAGTTTAATCAAATTGGTGGTAGCAGGCCAAGAAAGAGAGAGAGGCTGTGTTAAGGCTCAGTCTCTAGTATACCTTAATGGTTCACTGGAGACGTCTGCATGCAGGATAAATATTGCATTTTCTCTGATTACATTAACACTAGAAAAATAATATTTTCAATAAGAATGACTTATTTTGATGCCATACTGCATCACTAAATATAAAAATGGAAGATTAACAAAAATTCTGTATTCCCTTTGGGTTCAAACCTATAAGACTTAAAGTAATTGGGTATTTGGCTTTATACCTAAACTGCCAAATTAGGATGACCAGCAGGCATTTTTTGGTAACCTAGCAAAATGTCATAGTTAATGAAGGTCAGTTGTTTGTGTAATCCTAGTCCCCAAGAGTGACTTCAATTTAAAGGTTCAAGTCAAACAGAAATGAGCTTTATAATTTCAGTGACTCAGGCTCTTCAGAATATTCTCTTCTGTGCAGGGAACACAAAATCCTACACCCTCAGCAGGTCTAATTAGAGGCTTTAGAACAAGCATTAATTCAGGGATAGTTAAGTTACTCTTTCATTGGTGCCTGTTGAGGCAAGCACAAGTTAAAGATGCGTACACAAAAAAATCAAACTAGGAAAGGGGAGGATAAGGCAGGGTTGTGTGAAGAGAAGACAAAAACTACATACAGAAGTTTACAGCTTTGAAAATTCCTTATAGCTAAGAATGCAGGTTGCATAGAGGTAACTTTTATTGTTGCTTATAATATAGATTTCTTATGTCAGAGGTAGTATACTTAAACCTATGCAACTACAGAGAACATACCCTTCCTGAAGGATGTCACAACTGCTTGGCTATCTTCACTATATTTTCCTAACGAGTTTCCAAAATTATGATTCACAAAGTATATATATATATATATATGGAAAGAAAACTAAACATAATGGCATCACAAGTAGCTTTTTTAGGATTATTTGTAAATAGTCTTATGGCACTAAATGTTTTAAGTCATTTTACTCAGTTTTATTATATTCTGTTTACGTTAGGAGAAACTTAATGACAACAAAGAACTAATGGAAAAATTAAATGCTTTCTTAGATTTGCATCCTACTCTGTGCTCAACCATCCTTATTTTACTGAAGCTTTATGCCTCTGGCAACAAAATGAGATCCAGAGAGGCTACTTAATATGATACACAATTAAAAATGCCTTAACACACTCACAAACTAAGCCCCAACTACACAAACACTGGAATTAGTAACAAGTGCAAGAATTGAAAGGTACTTGAAGAATCTTAAAACTGGAATGAAGGTTACCTTAAGTAGATGCTATACTCAGGGTAAAAGATGCTTTTGTACTGAACCCAAGTCTCGGTCTCCTCTTCTGTAATCCTTTTGCTGTCTTGTCCTCTTGAAAAGAGATTGAACGATGCAAACCTTCTAACAGATACTTGTCTAAGATTTGCATCCTTCAGCTGCTTTTTCTTCAGAACCTTTAAAAATAAGAACAAAAAGTATTAAAGATCAAGTATGCAGCTCATAAAAAATGTCCAAATACAGACTCATTTAACCAAAAGGTAATTCTGGAATCTTTTGCAGTAGTTATGTTGCAAATAGCATTGGCTCAGCATTCATTCATTTTGCCTCTAGAATGAAAAGAAAGAATGAGTAACATTTTCATCAGGGCCAGCCCATCCTATACTACAAAACCTGCGGCCGCAGGGGGCCCGCAGCTAAGGCCCCCCTGTGCATAGGCAGAAGTGGGGGGTTAACGGGGCTCAGCCCCCCAAACACAGGGCAGCAGCATGCATTGCCTTAGGGCAGCCTGGCCGCGGGGTCCTACAGCGGTTGCGGGGGTGGGGGAGGTGCGGGCATGCTGAGCTACCCTGCACACTCCCAGCCACATGCAAGTTTCTTTAATCTGTGGGGGGTTTTTTATTTCCATGGGCTTGTGGGGAGGGCAGATCGAGCCCACCACAGTGCAGGAGAGAGTGAGGTAGGAGAAGGGCGAATCATTCACCCCACCCCTGACCCACTCCCTCCTGCACTGTGGGGACTGTTCTACGACCCAGCCTGGGCCCCAGCCGGGTAATGGGATAATCAGAGCCCAGCGGCTCACCACTGCCGTTTTGAAAGTGGTGGGCGCCACCATGTGCCTCACTGCCTGGCCCACCCAGCAGTGGGACGCACATGGCAGTACCCACCACTTTCAAAGCGGCAGTGGTGAGATGCAGAAAGATGGAGCAGAGGCTGAGCCCAGCTCACAGTTGTGGCCCACCCCCACCCATGCAAAGATCGGGGGGCCAAGTGCCCTCCCTGCCCTTGGCTGTCCAGCACCATGCCTCTGGAGGAGCTGCCAGGCTGTTCCTGGGGACGACATGGGGCAGGGTGGGCACAGGGATCCCAGGGGCTCCATCCCCTCCAGCCCAGCGGTACAGCCAAGGCTGGCCCTGCTCCAGGCCCTGGCTCTGGCCAGTGCATGGCCGGGGCTGGGGTGGGGAGGCAGCCAGGGCCAGTGCAGCTTCCACTACACAAACACTGGCAGGTGCCAGAGCTGCGAGGTGGCCGAGGCTGGTGTGGCCAGCACCAGTGCAGCCAGGAGGCAGTCAGGACTGGCGGTGGGGAAGGGAGGCTGCCGGAGCCAGGAGGCAGCCGGGACTGGGGCCAATGTGACTGGAACCACCACTGGCTTCTTTGGGGCAGGGGGCCCCAAAACTATTTCTTACAGGGGGTCCCAAAAAATGGTGGGCCGGCCCACATTGTCATGCAGTGTTTCCATTCAGAGAAGGACCTGGAAAAGTGGTGGTCTGGATTTATGAAGTTATAATTCCAAATGTGCTGAAGTTAAAATTAAACAGAGCACTATCTTTCTAACTGCAAGTCCAACAAACTGATCCTGGAATGTGAAAGGAAAAACTGCTGCTGCTTGTATATTGGCACCATTACTGAAGATTTTACAAACTGAATTCTACCCTTGGTGATTTCTGTGCAATCCAGTCTACAGTTACTTTTCAGATTGGCACACACCTTCAGCAAAAAAAAACCCACACGCATACCTAACTGGTAGGGCTGTGTGAAATGGCTATGCTTCATTTCCATTTCGGATTCAGCCGTTTTGGAGGGGCAGTGATTCATTTCGGTGTTTCGGATCACTGTTCTGGTTCAATTTAGCCGAATCTGTTTCAGAGTTTTGGCATTGATTCGAAGATTCAGATCAGCCAGGGAGAGCCAGGCACAGCTGGGTGGCTGCAGGTTCTCCGGCAGCTCCTCTGTTTGCGCCGGCCTCTCCCTGGGCAGGCAGAGCTGTGGAAGAAGCCTCCACAGCTGCCCTGCCCTGCCCCATCCCAACCTGGCCCCAGCCTCCTGGCACTTTAAAAAAAAAAAAAAAAAAAAGCAGAGTCCCCCCGCACAGCATGGGGTGGGGGGGGGCGATCTCCGCTGCCCCCCCACTGCCCCATGCTGTGCGGGGGACTCTGCCATGAGCCCTCAGAGGCTGGGATGGCCACTACTACAGCTGGGGGGGGTGGGTGCAGCATGGCTCAGCAGGGTGCTGTGCACTGTCTGGGAGCTGGGGCCACTGGGGCTGAGTGCTGCCAGGCTCCAGCTGCCAGGTGGAGCCACCCCAGCTCCCAGACAGCGCGTGGCACCATGCTGAGCCGCACTGCACCCGTTTGATGTGTGAGCTGCCATGTGGGTGCCAAGCAGGGGGGGGTGATCCCCGCTGCTCCCCACTGCATGGGGGGGGCCACCATGAGCCTCCAGAGGTCCTGATCACCACTACTACAACCGATGAGCGCAGGGCTTTTTTAAGTGCTGGGAGGCTGTGGCTGGGTGGG
>NW_005841830.1:7480194-7487612 GCF_000455745.1 Alligator sinensis
GAGAAACCCCTATGGCTGCCCTGCCCAGCCCGATCCTCCGCCCAGGCCCAGCTTCCCAGCACTTTAAAAGGAAGGCTGAAGGGCTGTGCCAGACTATTCCCATGGGGCGTCTCCGAAACATCCAAAACATTTCCGAAACATTTTGGATGGTTCCTTTTCATTTTGGAAATGTTTTGGAGCCTTCTGTTTCATTTCAGATTCGGTATTTTGGGTGCTGAAACACCTGGTGGCAAGGAGCACAACCAGTCTGGCCAACCTGTATCACATAGGGCTTCCCATGAAGCATGTGCAGCTCCCAGCACTGATGTGGCACTGACGTGGCACTGGAGGAAGCCTCGTGCAATAAGCCAACTGTGCATGCCTGGAGCTGATGCTGGAGCTGTGGAGCCTGGCACAGCTGTTTGCAACCTGCCCGCTGCTTGCTGCAGCTGCCCAGAGCCCACGCTGGCTACAAACAGCTGCACCGGGCTCCAGAGCCCAGTCACCAGCTCTGTGCCAAGAGCTGGGGAGAGACCAAGGTTGCACTGCCTTAGGCCCCTCCCCCACTGCCTGCTCCAGGGTGCGTGTGCACGCACCACTACAGAGCTGATGCCAGGGTTCCGGAGCCTGGCGCAGCTGTTTGTAGCTCCTGGCTGCAGCCGACCCAAGCCAGGGGTAGCTGCTGACAGCCACAAAGCCTACCATGTACCCCCTCCCCTCATTTTTTTTTTTCTGGCATACCGGCACTCCAGCACCTTCCAAGGTAGACGTTGTGGTGTTTTTCGGCACTCTGGCAAAAAACATTGCCTACCCCTGGTATAAAACATAGGTGACAAAACTTACCCAAAACTAATTCTGAGAACATTATAAAAAGGTTGAAAACACTCTTCTAAGTTTTCAAAGCTTATTAACTTATCATCTGCTACTATTCTAAATGAATGTGTTCTTATACAGCTATCACAATATGTCATAGTAAATGAACAATAGTCAGTCATGTTACTATGAGGTATGTTAGGATGTGAACTTATATAGAGTCAGCAACTCCATTGTAACAGCCTATGTTCACCCTCCTACCCACAGTAAATGCAAGATATCTTACTCTTCAGTGTAAGAGGCTAATCTTACAGTAACTACTACCCTAAGGAAACAGAGAGGTAAGAAAAAGAAAAACTGATCCATAATGATAGCCTAGACTACTTGATTACCAAAAAAAGTATCTATGTCATTAAAATTTGGCTGAAAATAACTGTCATAATATGCCATTTTTATTTAAATCTCTCCATAATAGAATGGTTTCAGTAATACATTTCATGTGTGTCACTGCTCCTGTAGAACAACACAGCTAAAACCTATATTCCTGAAACATGCAAGATATCATAATTAGCCATTTTGACATGAAAGCGTGATAATTTTTACAAAAAAGAAGCGAAAATTCAACACCCTGAGACTTGAAGAATACCACCCCTGGCCCAGCCTTTGGTTTGAGCTGAATATGCACATCTGCTAACCAACCTCTACACAACAGAACTGCCTTAGCCAGGAGAAACATTCCATCAACCCTCTCTCTGTGCAACAGAAAACATCTTACCAAGAAAGAAGCAAAATTCAACACCCTGCTTGCTATCAGACACCTTTGACCTTGCCATCAGGCATCCCCCCTTTCCTCCCCCTCCCATTGATCTACCACTGCAACTGTCTCTTCTGTCTTCAGCTTTTTTGGGAGTTGAGGGGAGGAGTTCCAGAGCCATTTCTGCCTCAGTCCAACTGGGCTGAGTGGGGAGCCAGGCTAAATGGCAGGGGTAGCAGCAAGTACATTCCTTCTCCCTGCTCAATTTCCCCAAAGTGTTCCCCACCAGCCTAGAAGCAGTTTCAGAGAAGAGGAACCCACCCACGCAGCTACCTCTAGCTGAGCCTGGCTCCCTACACAGTCCAGGTGGAGCAGGGCAGGAACAGCTCTGGAACTCCCCCTGCCCCCCCCCGGGCAGCTGGGGGCAGTAGCAGGCAGCAATGGGGGAAATGAGAGGGAGGGAGAAGGAGATGCCATTGAGCATGGAGGGGAGAGGGTGCCAAGAGCAAGGTGAGGAGAGGAAGAGGGAGGGAGTTTTTCCTGATTCAGGGATTTTTTAAAAGTCCCCAGCTGCTGTTTTCATGGCATGGTCTGCCCACAGCTTCAGAGGTTATGTTTAAAGTCCCAAATAAAATAAAAAAAAGTTTCTTTTTAAATTAAATGCAGTATGCATGACCACTCTTGAACAATCATACTCTGGGAAAACAGTATGTTCATGTACTAAATGAAAGCAAATTCCTTTAAAAAAATTTCACAAACCACACCACAGAATTAATTTCAAGCTTCCAAGGAAATAATTATCAGCAGTGTGAAAAGCATTTTAAAATGAATTATAAGTATTCTGACCGAGCCTTTTTAAAGTAGACCATAAGGAAAGCTGCCCACCCCCAGCAACCCCGAGTACCAAGATGCATTGGAATATTATTGCTAAAAAGAGCAGAATTGATTTTTAATCCAGATATACCAGTAAGATTAAATTGATCTTTGTTCACTGCACATGTAAAACTATATGTACTATGTAGCTACAGAAAAACTAATAAAGAAGATGAAAATATAAGAAATCTACAGGGGGAAAAATGAACAGAGAGAGAGAGATGCAGATTACAGTGGAAACATACACCTTCCCCACATGCTTTTCAACAGCAAGCCACCACAAATATGTGGCTATTGAGTTCAATGGTGTTCTTTATTAATTCCATTATTGTCCTTTCAGAAACATAGTTGTATTTAGAACAAATAAAAGACAGCATTTCACTGTGCACTACACACAGTCACCTTCTATAATTCAAGTCAAAAAAGGTCAAAAAGGCAAATTTGATTTTCTTCCTAGTATGTTTCTTCCAACCATTTATGTCAAATTAATGGATGCTGAAGATTTTTGCTGAATCCAGTTGAATGGGAAGAGCAAACTTCGTAGAGTTTGTTTTTGATTTCAGGTCATGTGTGCGCTTTTTTTTTTTAAGCTAAACTAAATAAGCCTCTTGCTAGCAGGTTTAGTCAATGAATCAATCAGCCCCCCTCAAGTAAAAAAATATATTAGAATATATATATATATTCCAAAAGAGAAGGCATAAAACTAAAATTAATATGATCAATAAACTGAAAAGTATAGATGTAGATCATGTATAATAACATTATATATTATTCTGATATGTGTATTTTATACACACGCACACAATATAAACTACAATATAGTTTTTATATGCAACCCTGTTCATATAGTTGGTCATGCGATCTATTGCAAATGTTCTGAAATTTGCATACCCTCATTCAGTATGCAGGTTCAAAAGGTTACAGGCTTATTTGTGCCTAATCCCGGATTTGTGCCTTAAAAAATTAAATGCAAGACGACAAGAAGGGAGACAAATCTTTATGTCACTAGCCAGATCTCTGTGTCACTATAATGTCCTCCAGTTTTCATATGGAAAGCGCACACAGCCTGAAAGAGACAGTCATATGGGGGGTCACAGGGAGGTTGGCACTCACTGTGACCTGAGCCGAGACCAGCAGTGGGGTGACCTGAATGTTATTTATTTTAAAGGGTGAGGGCCTGGAGAGACTCCAGAGTGGAGTCCCTTGTTGAGGATATTTTCTCTGAGCTGGTAAAACCCTTGCTAGTAACAGACAGCTGAAGCTACCTTATTAGCAAGATCAGTAACTGAAATCTCCAGAGGGGGTGCATTCAGCAGCAACTCTTAGCACAAAAAGGGCAGTGGAGACCATAGTGGTGCTTACAGAGTGGCACTGGCTGTTGAGACTCCAGTAGTGCTCCCCAAAACAGCGGAGAGGCAGCAGCCTGAGCAGTAGCAACCATAAGTGACCGTCCCAAAAGGCAGTGCTCCCCAAAGCAATGGCAGCAACCTATGAACGGTGGGCAGTGCAACCTCCGCAGTGACAACCAATGACAAAGTTTCTCCTGGACATCCAGAAGGAAACTCCTTCCTTCTCCTTGTCCCCTGACTGAGTATGGTAGCACCCTCCTAGGATGGGGATTTTTCAGTTAGAACTGCAACCAAAACCCCAGAAAGTTTAATATTTGAAGGTGTTTAATATTTAGGTATTTAATGCTTTAAAAAGTATTTATCATATTTATCGGAATCCAAGGTGACTTCACATTAGGGATGTGAAAGACTAAACAATTGATCGTTTAACCGCCAACTGTAGTGATAGCTGGTTAGCTTACTAGTTATCCTTTAACTTCAGGAGGGCACAGTCAGGCAGGGAAGGGAAGCCACTCGGTGCCCGGACAGAAATCATAAGGAAACAAGAGGGAGGAGGGGAACTAGTACCCCTCGCCTAACAGGAAAACAGGGAACAATCTAATGATGACTCATCAATTAAGCAAATATCTGCTGATTCAGAGGTGCTCCCTCCCTCCCAGCACAGGGCTTTGCATAGGCATTGCATTCTCCCCCTAGTCAAAGGGCACCAGGAGCAGCTCCCAGCAGCAGCTGTGTCCAAACTGCTGTGTTATGGGTTAACTGTTTAACCAATATAATTAGAGGAGGTCAAACAAATATGTTTTTAAACAATATTTACATTCCTAATGTAAATAATTAGATTCTAAACATGGAAAATTATATATTTGTTATAACTGAATAGAATGTGTAGAATCTTATTATTGGGGGTTGTCTTAAATTCAGAATAGTCTTGAATTTGGGTAAATACTGTAATTTTCCAGCTCTAGAGTCTAATTACTACAGATTCATCTTAAATTTGTCCATCCCCCCTCCACTGCTACAGTGGGAAAAGCAGGCCCTGCCCCTCCCACTGATGTTTTCCCCCATGCCACCTGTCCTCCCCACAACTGCCAATTACTGTATGCAGTGGCTCTGGCCCCCGTCCAGGCAGAAACTGGCAGCAGCAACAGGCCCAGCCCCGGGTTGGAGGTGGTGGCAACTGCGACTGGCCACAGGCCCAGGGAGGGGCCAGAGACAAAGCCACAGCAACTTCCCTGCTGCTGTGCAGTGTCCCTTGCACTTCCCCCTGGCACCACGCCTTCTCTTCTACGCTTCCCCTGCTGCATACCCCACTTGACATGTACCACATAATCTCCCTGCCATACAGACAACCCTGGCCCCAGCAGAGGACAGGCAGAGGCTCTGGCTCCAGTGTTGCAGCATCAGCCTGCTTGAGGCCAGTACTCAAATCCCAAATGAACATGGAGCAGATGCTGAAAGGGGGAACATACATGGCACCACTTCTGGCTGAACCAGGCTCCCCACGAAGCTGCTCCTTGCAGTGCAAGGCAGGAACAGGTCAAAAGCAGTTCTGGGGCTCTCCCTGCACCCAGATCTGCTGGGGACACTGCTGCTTCGCTAAAGCTCCCTGCTGGAGCAGCCCCATACTCAATTCATGTTGAATGGAAAAAAAAATCCTTGTCTTCACAGCCCGTATGTTTGATGCCCTGGTATAGCTGATGTGAAGCTTCATTAAAAAGCAACGCCAACCTAGGCATTAAAAAAAATGTCAGGTCCTCCAAAATCACAAGATTGGCTTAAAAAACATGAGATTTTTTTTTTTTTTTTAAATAATGTATTTCAGAGAGGTTTTTTTATTTGTCGGTTGGTTTTTGAGATTTCTGGATATACTAGTGATGCTTCAGAGTTCAGGATTTTGGGGAATTATATCTTTTATTGGACCAACTGCACAGTTAGGACAAAGTTAGACAAGGTTTCAAATGCAAGGCATTCTTCATCAGGTGCGAGGAGGGAAACGGGCACAGCAATGATTAGAGTTTGTATTCTGCCTCCCTTCCTGCCCTCCTTCCCCCATGAGAACTAGAAACACACTTTTACAAAATATTTTACAAAAATAAAGCAGCTCATATTCCCTTACTCTCAAATAGTTACAAGCCTTCAGGAGCTAGAGTTTTAAAAAAAAAGTTAAAAGCCACCAAAGGTCAAAGGTGTCTGCAAAACTCTTCCTACACATGCATAACACGTCTTGCTCTCCTCGGGCACATCCAGACAAGCATGGCCGTGCAGTATGTGGCGCTGCAAACATGTTTGCAGCGCCACATACCATACAGCCTGGTGTTCTCCGCGCTGCAAGGGTACACTGCCTGAGCCCGACCCCTGGATATCCAGAGATTTAAAAAAAAAAAAAAAAAGTGGGGGGGAAAAAACCGGAGCAATGGACACACAGCCAGTGTGTGCTGCTGAAAAGCGGAGATGGCCTGCCCAGAGTCATGCTCTGCTGCCAGCCAGGCTCTGCACGGCAGAATCTCACTGGCTGCAGCCCCAGGAGGCCCCAAAGACCCCAGGTAAGGCTGCTGGGGCCAGCTCCCCTACCTCATCCAGGGTAATTTGCTGCGTGCCAAAGCACTTGTGGCATGGGCGTTCCTGAGGGACAAGAAGTGGCAGCACACTACTTGTCCCCAGGGAACCAAACGTCCACGCACATCTGGATGCACCTCTCGAGTCTCAAACAAAAGGCACTGATACCTGCTTTTTGAGTGGCTGTCCCTCACTGGCACATTAATGTCAGTGCCTAATACCCAGATCCTGCATGCTACTCTGCAAGGGCAACCCCCCTCCACCAATGCAGAACCGTACAGAAACCCACTTGCTGGGGATGTCTTTCAGAACAAGGGAGCCTATTGCTACAGTGTTTAAGGATCAAGATTTCCAGCACTGATGAAGAAGGATTTCACTGAGTAAGGTTCAGCACACAACTTAAGATCTTGTTCACCTGAAGTCTAGGAAGGTCAGAGGAGAAAAAAATTCTGGAGGAAAGACTGAGGGGAATCATTTCCACCAGATCCTTGTATCTGGCCCAAGCGATGTTTCAATTTTCCTACTCCAATTTCAGAAGTTTTCCTCACCACCAGACAAAGAGCTGCGATTTAAAATCTGAACATTGCAGCTGGGTTCCCTCATTGCTGAGGTCCCCTTGGAGAAAACGTTTATAAGGGCACAGACCTTTTTGCCTGGCAGGCCAGATGGGCAGTGCCTGGCCTGCCAGCTGGCCAGATGGTGGTTTCAATCCAACGCCCGGGCCCTGGCTCGGCTTGACAGCCACCACCCAGCCATGCAGAGGGGGCAGGGGCAGCCCTGCCTGAGCCCAGCCCCGCAGAAGGGCACAGGGGTTTCACCCTGGCCAACTAAGTGGGAGGAAAGGGGCATGACCTAGCCTGACAGGAAGAAAGGGGGCTTGCCTGGCCTTGTGGGGAAGAAGAGGGCCTGGCCCCACAGAAGGGAAGGGGGAGACGCAGGCTGGCTCTAAGAGATGCGGGCTCGCTGCTTGGCGAGCTGGCAGGGGGGAGGACACTGTCTTTCCCGTCACCGTTCCCGGCTGGCTCCTGGGGAGCCCCATGGGCAGATACCACAGCACGGCCCGGCCCCAAGGATGGGAAGGGAAGAGGGCAGGC
>NW_005841830.1:7488033-7501199 GCF_000455745.1 Alligator sinensis
CCCCCCCCCATGTTTTCTTCCCGGGCGGGGGCACCGTGCCCGTAAGAGCTGGCCGTTTTTCCTCTTGAAGTTAAAGTGACTTTAAAAAAGGAAGTGGGGACGGGGCACGATTTTTCCAGGCTGCCCCAGGCATCACCACATTTACCAAAGGAAAAAAAATAAAGCAGTAGGTTGTTATCCTGGGGCTTGCCCCAACTCAAGATGGCGGAGGAGCGCTCAGCTTCCTAGGAATGTCCCCCGCGCTCGCGAGAGTGCCGCCATCTTGAGGGGAGGCGCGCGCGCCATGCTGCGGCCCCTGCTCCGCGCGCTGCACGTGCAGTTGCGCCCGCCCGCCCGCCTCTGCCGCATCCACCGCGCGGGGCTCCGCGGCCAGGTACGGGGCGGGCGGGCGTGCCGCAGCGGAGCTGGGGGTCTCGGACTCGGGCCTCCTTGGAAAGAGGCAGCTCCTACTGGCATTGGGTGTCTCTTGCCTCGCAGAGGACGGGCCACGTCGTGGGGGTGTGTCGGAGTGCCGGCCGTCCCCTGGAGAAGGAGGCCAGGGCTTTTTTTGCAGTTGCCAGGTCCTCAATAGGAAATGTTGGTGTTGCAAGCTCAAAATGATCGTACTTGCTGAAAAACTCGAGTGCGCTGGGGGGAAAAAGATGCAAAGTACAGTGCAAATAAGTAGGCAGATCAGTCTTCTGGTTTATTTTATGTAGCTCACTGTAAGTCTTTGGCTCAGATCAAGTGGATTGGGGGATCCAAACAGTGCCATAGCAAGAGGGGCAAGCAGGGTGCCAAGGGGTGCGGGACAGAGCTGCGAGCGGTTTGTTTGTGGGGACAGGGGAAGGGTGGCTCCCACCGCTGTGTGCGCTCCCGGGCAAGCATGGGGGGTGGGGGTGCCCCCTGGATTTGTGCACAGGGCAAGGGCCGGATGCCACTGTGGGCTTTGCCCTAGACGCCCAACTTCGTTGTTACAGCACTGGATCCAAAGCACAAGACCTCCAGACTTGCTGCCAATGGATTTGGTAGTTTCTGAAGCCCCAGGCTGATGCTTGTCACTGGTGGTAGCATCACACAGACTCGAATGATTGAGCTTTGCTATAAATTGCCAGTGAGTGAGTGAGAACTGGGTCATCAAAATTGAAGCAGTTCTTTGTTTTGAGGCAAGCAGTCATAAGGAAGTGCTGACAGCAAACCCAAAAGTCTTTTGCTAAGATCAAGTGGTATCGGGGGCACCTGAACCACAGGACCTACGGCCTGCACATGGGATGCCTGCCAATGGATTTGGAAGTATCTGAGGCCCCAGGCTGGTAGCATCGGTGGTAGCACCACATGGACTTGAACGATTGAGCTGTGCTCAGTTGATAGGATTTGGAACTGATTTGGCTAATTTGACCTGGATCACAAAATATATTATTAAAACAAAACCAAACCCAAAAGTCAGTTAAGACTCCCTGAGAGCAACTTGGGTTTTACATATGCTGCATCAGTTAGCTGCCTCAAAAAATATCGTACATTTTGAACACTTCCATTATTATTGATCGTACGTTTTAAAAGGTTGAACTTATTGTACAAATATGATAATTATTGTACTCCTGGCAACACTGCTTCCTTCCCACCTAGCGTTGCCCATGGAAAATTACCAGCAAGGCTTTTATGGCAAAGAGCTCAAGTGGCCCTGACTGGCCTGAAGTCATTGAGCGCTTCAGAGCCCCATTGGGTTTTGCTTGTGAATCACCTTGGAGTGCTACCAGGACACGGCACCCTTGAGAGGATTGCAAGGTGGCCCAGGGTGCTGCAGCACCCAGGTTGGGAATCGCAAGCGTGAAGGCCCTGACACAGGGGGATAGGGCTTGGGGTCTCAAGATATCCTGACAGATGAATTACTGTGTTCAGCCTGGCAGCTTCTGCGCCATTTTCATCTCAGCTGGCACCTGTGTCAGTTTTGGTGCCATGGCTTTTTTCTGAAATCCAAGCTTCCTCCAGAAAAAGGCAGCAGGCTGGACCTGCAGAGAGCCAGAAGGCAGCGGGTAGGCGAGGAATCTCCATTCCGGTCTCCTCAGTTTGTGATTCTCATCCAGGCTGCTGCTGCACCCTGAGGTGCCTTGATACCTTTCCTGCAGGGTGCCAGGCAATGTGAGCACCGAGGTGTACAAACATGAATCGCAAGATAATCCCAGAGATTTCAAATAGGAATCCATCGTCTTAAAAGCATTCTGATTTGTTAGGATCATTCTGAGTTCTTTGCAACAGAAGAATGACTAGATTATTTTTCTGTAATTAAAAAGCAAGTGAAAAGTAGGAGCTGGTGTTTTCCTAGGGGTGTCTCAAGTCTATCAAGCGGTGCCTTGAGTCTAAAAACGTTGAGAACCACCCATTTAAGCTTTGTGTAGGTGATGCAAAACATAGCAAAACAAGGCAAGTATTGAGAGTGAATATTGGTCAGCAGCACATTGGATAATTTTGCTTCTTTCTATTGCTTTGGCATGGAAGATTTCCCAGGCCACAGAGGGTGGCTTGCTTGTATGCATATTATTATTTGTAGTTACACACTCAATTTCAAAGAAATTATGTAAAATAGTTTCAGATCCTGTGCCTGGCCTTTTGTTCCCCTGCCAAATTTTCTAGTTGTACAGAGATGCATTTTCCTATTTTTTTAAAATGTCATCTCTAACTGCTGTATGAAAGACACCCTCCCCCACAAAACTCCCCACTACACACACGTACAGAACAGGGGACCTAGGAGATGCTAAGTCCCACGATGGAGTCTGCTGCCACTCTTTTCAGCTTATACAAATCAGACTGTAGAGTAAAAGCCCAAGTAGCTACTATATAGGGGAACTGATTTACACAGTTGCATATAATAAACTGAAAATAGAGAACACTTCTCTTTCTGTAACATTAAAACATAAAGATTACTTATGTAGCACATAATAGATAACATGTTTTCAGACAGAAATGTTTTTTCCTCTTAAAAAAGTCAGTTTACAAAGCCATTTGCAAAGACTTGTTTTTTTTTAAGGCAGCTTCTGCCCTATTTTACCTTTTATCATGCACTGTGCAAATGAAGACTTTGTGGGAGACTAATTACCAACAGTCAGTCTGTACCCAGCTATGGTTGGTGTTGTGCTCCATAAATGAAGCCAAGTGACGCTGGCAAATGAGAAAATCCAGTTATAGTTTTCAAATTTTAAATCACAGCTGTTACTATATTCATACCAGGATCTTCTAAAATCAGAGCAGGAAAACTGGAAAGTAATGTCAGCAAGATATAAGGATATGGCAGAAAAAATCAAACAGAAATTAGAAGTATTCTATGACAAGTATACATTCAATCAAGACCGCCCAATGGTGAGTGGCAAAAAGAATACTAAAAATGTGTTGTGGTTCCATACAAATAAGCAGTAAGTAAATAACTGGATAAAACTAGTCCTGTTAGGAAATTCTGTTGTTCTTGTTTTTAAGTTGTTTGTGTGTACAGTCATGTTTATTAAATATTTAGCTCACTACGGACTATTACAAAATAGTCTGGCATATGTCTGTTGGGTATCACAGCTGTGGTTGCTCTCTAGGTAAGCCATCCCACAAACAATAATTGTTATTACAGGTTTCCCTTGCTTTATGCTGTACACACATTCCTGGAAGACGGTGCATAACTCAAATCTGCATAAAGGGAACCCACTTTACAATGGAATAAATAGGGATATGTTCCAAGAACTTGACTGTACTGACCCCCAGATCCATTTCTACCACTTCTACAACACAATTTTGGTACTCACCAGCAGCAGACAGTACACACAAGCACAGGACACCATCATAATGGGGATGGCAACTACAGAAACGTGTCACAGACAACAAGCGAGGAGCACTGATCCACACAGGAAACTATATTTTGGTGCGCGTCACTCCCACAATGCACCGCAGAAAGCAGCTGACTGTGGGTTTCCACTACACCAGTCACATGAGTGAATTTACTTCGCATATAACAATTTTTGGTATAAAAAGGGTCATCGCATAGCGAATTCGTACATACAGAACCCTCATAAAGCAAGGGAAACCTGTAGTAACAAACAAGATACAGTTAAGCTGACTTTCTGACAACCATCTCAGGGAAGTGTATGATAATACATAAGTGCTTTCAGCCATTCATTAAAAGGAGGGAAATGAATTGTGGGGATTCAATTCCATGTACTAATGAAAGTGCTATCATCTGGAAGACCTTTGCTCTGTTAGGCCATGATCCCACTTATACATGTTTAATTTGCCTAAACTAAGTAGATTCATTGAAATCAATTGGGCTTCTTGAGGAAGTGTTCATAGGATTAGAGCTTGGGCCCTGGTCCTTAAAACATTTGTGTACAAATTCAATTTTAGGCATAAGAGTTGTCCCCTTGAACCCAAATTGGCAAATTATTTTCTTGTGTGGTTTGTTTTTTTTTTTGTAATTTATTTCAGTGGAACTACTCACATGCTTTATATTTTGCATGTATGTATGTATAAGGGACTGGAAGGGAACGTTTGGGTCATCAAGTCCTTTCCCCTGCTGTCTCAGGCAGCCACTTCATATAATCCCTTTTCTAAACCGATAAAACTCTGTCATAAGTATGTGTTTACTTCAAGAACTAGGGTTCAGTCCTTGCTTAAATAACTTTAATTATGTGAGTGTTCTTTTGAAGTCAGCTGTTATTAGGGGAATGCCTACTGTTTATGTAATCAAAGTAAATGTCTTCTCTATTATGACGATTGTATTTGCTGAAAAAATTGTAGCTTATTATCCTATACATAATTCCCTCTTTCTGCTTGTCTGAATAAGGCTAACAAACTTTCAGGATATCGGACACTTCTCATATTTTTGTCGTCTATAAAATATAAAATGTAAAATATAAAATGATTTCATATGATGCTGAACTAGATTTTTATACATGAAACTATATACCTACTCATGATGGGTATAACTGTCGTTAAAAACATTCTTTTTAGGAAATATTTTTGATCCCTAGTAACTGTCCAACATTTAATTGTGAATTAAATGTATTTGCAATGTGTCCGTTTTGCACCTAACAGATTAGATTTGGGAATTTTGTTTACTTTGAAGAAAATGGCTGCATATTGCGTTCAGTAGCTGATGGAGGTAAGATATTTCTTTTGCCATTTAGACATAAGTGTTAAAAAAAAATGCTGCGTGCACTGATATTTCAGGATGCTTAGTTTCAAATTTAACCATTCCAGTTACAAAAAATAAAAAAGAACACATACAACAAAAAGAGGTCAAATGCTATCTTCTATGATAAAATCTTTTACAATAAATGTTATAAAAATAATTAGTGTCAGAATCCTATATCTAGAAAGAAGCACGCTATTCTCTAGTTCACTTCATTCTGCAGTATCACTCTTAAAATGCAACAGCTAAACCGTTATAGCAGCCTATCCCTACTGTATTTTCATATTTTGAAATCAGAGTATTACACCTTCCATACATACTAGTTTAACATTTAACAAAAGTCATGACGTTAGTAGTGAAAGTTATGTTTATCGTGGAAGTCTCAATTCTTATTTCACATCCCCCTATGTTTCTGGAACGCCCATCCCCACCCCAACCCACCCCACCCCTTCCAGCGAAACTCCCTGATTGGTACAAGGCCAAAGTGTTCCCATTTATTAATTTTGAGAGAGTATATTTTCCACTAAATGCACACATTGTATTTGAAATGTCTGACTCTTCTCTAGAAACCTAGTCCTTTGCCAAAAAATAAAATTAAAAATAGCAACTGCAGCTTCTTTTTTGTCTGGGAAGAGTGCAAAATTATCTCTACATTTTGAGCTGTTTATAAGGTTAAAATATACATGTAGTGCTAATAAATTCTCAAAGACACTTGTGGTTATCAGTAGCAGAATATAAACAAATATGAGTAATTGAACTACTTCTTAGTTTATCATTGTCTGTTATCTGTACTCCTTTATGTACTAGACAAAGGAAGTGCTGAAGTTTTACTTAGTACTGAAGATCTTTGTTTTCATGATGCCTTCATTCAACGCCTCAGAATTTCCCCTGATGAAAGGTATATGGCTACCAGCATTAAAAGCTCAAATTCTGAAGAGTCAACCTGTATTATTATGAAACTTGATAAGTTACCCGTGATAGAAAGAATTATCCCAAATGTGTTTAGCTTTGGTAAGTAGTTTGTAAAAACAATGTAGACTCCATAAAATGATAACATTCTTCTCCATAGAGTGCTGCTTAAAGTAACTGATTTTAACATGGCTATCCTTTATTTTTTTTAAAATTAGCACTTAAAACAATCAAACTCATAAAGCTTGTTTTATCTTTGTACTGTGTGACTATTCACTGGGGCAGATACAGAAGGGGTGCAATGGCATGGCCCCCTCCCCCCACTCCCTATTCCCACCCTTTCAGACCATGCCATAGGAGCAGCAGTTGGGGACATTTTTTAAGTCCTCAAATAAGGTAAGAATTTCCCCTCCTTCCTTCTCATCCATGTTCACACACCTCCCCCTCCCATTCTTTCCATCCTCCACCCACTGCTGCCACTGTCCCTGCTGCCTCTGGCCTAAGGGACGGGTGAGGTGCAGAGCTTCCCCAACTAGGTTGCTCAGGGAGCCAAGTTCAGGCAGGGGCAACAGCAACAGTGGGTGAGTTTCCCTTTCCTGCTGGGACCCCCTGGGTGTTCCCTGCCAGTCCAAGAGCAGGTTCAGGGAGGGGGAACCTGCTCAGCTCCCCATGATGCCTGGCTGGAGCAGGGCAGGAGTGGTTCTGGAGTTCCTCCCGTCTCCCCAGGGCATCCTAAGACAATTGCAGTGTCAGATGAGGAAAAGGGGATGGGAAGAGAGATGTTGCTGAGGAAGGGAAGAGGATGCCTAGAGTGGGGGGTTGGTTTCTTATCTGACACAGGGGCTTAAAAAAAAATTAGCTGTTGCTTCTGCGGTATAGTCTACCCATCCTGGTTGCAGGGAGGAGGGAAAGGTAGGCATGGGGGTTGCAACCTCCCTTGCAGCACCACTTGCTGCTCCGGCACCGCCCTTCTACCCTCCCTTTATAAAATCCTGGATCCGCCCATGTATTCACATTTTGGTAAATTATCCCCAACTACATTTAGGCTGAAAACTGGAAGAATGTTCCTAAACAACACAGAAATCATGTTTTGGGACAGCCTTCCAATTACAATAGTAGCGACCAAAAAGCCTAACTGATTTTATGGATGTATCGTGAGAAATTTGTGAAAAGGCTACATGAGATGGTGCATATGATAGGAGCAGAGTAGACTTCATGAGGCAAGAGGTCCCTCCCAGTCCTATGCCTTTGTCATAAAGGGCCTCTTTACATGTGCAAGTAAGGGCATGATGGGATCTAATGTGCCATCTACACAGTTGCACCTCCTGCGTGTATATAGCAGGAGATGTGATTGTAGGATGACAAATCAGATCCCATCATGCCATATTACCGGTGCAGAGGGAGTTCGATCTAGGGCTTCCCCTGCATGAGCAAGAAGCAAGCTCCAGTGACTGGGAGACCACAACTTATGCAGTCTTCCAGCCACCAGGGTGTTCCACATATCCCCATGGGTGGGAGACTGCAGCTTGAATGGTCTCTTGTTTAAAGGTTTTGAGGAGCAACTTATTGCCTTTTAGGTGAATTGATTTCATTTAGATTCTCAAAATCAAGCTTCTCTACAAATCATCTTTAAAACTTGCTTTGGGACAAAGACAAAAGATTTAATTCATTCATCAATAACACCACATACGGTGGGGTGGTTCACATGCATGTTTTTTGTTTTTCAGAATGGGCTACAAATAATGTTCTGTTTTACACCAGTCAAGAAAACCTCGTATGCCATAATGTGTTTCTGACCACTTTGACTAATACAAAACATACTGAGCTAGTTTACACAGAACAAGATCCAAGGTAATCATTCTAGTCAAACATAATAAGCATTTCCTTATTTGTTGGTTATAATAATTAAATGATCATATTGATATGTAAAAATGAAGGAAATACATTTTTTCCAAACTTGCTGCTAAATCATTTTCAACTCACGTTTTACTGTTTCTTTTACAATTTGTGCTTAAAGAACATGCTTTCTCCTTTGTGAGGTTGGTGATCACCGTAGATTTAACTGTTCTGTATTACCTAAGGGCACCTGTACACGAGCATAGAGGCTGCTCTGACGTGCTGGAATTCCAGCAGGTTGGAGCAGACTTGATGAACTGAGTCTGCTGGAGCGTGGCAATTGCTGCACTCCAGCAGCCTCCTGTATCTTGTGTCTCAGCGTCCCCACACTTAAAAATGGTGGCAGTGGTGCTTGAACTAAAGCTTGTTGAATAAGCTTTAGTTCAAGCGCTCCCACTGCCATTTTTAAGTGTGGGGATGCTGATACAGGAGATGTGGTGGTGCTTTAATTAGAGCAGCTCTTGCCCCCACCCCCAACACCCAGAGCACATGTAAAAGTGCCCTAACTGTTTAGCTGAGTTTGTAAATGTCAAGATCAGTCTCAGGTCAAGGTGTCCTTCAATGAAAGTCTGACAGTTCCATATAGCGTAAATCAGGTTGTTGGGGGTTGAGTTCCCCTCCTAGGAACATCTTTTACATCAGTTAAAAAGTATAAAAATGTTTGGGCCAGTTCTTGCTACAAGTAGCAGATCAATAAAATCAATATACTATAGTGTTCCCAGGGTTCAGCTTGTTGACTGAACTTCTTTGAAGCAACAGTTTAGAAAGACAAGATTACTCCTAAGTAATGTGTAGAACTAGTACAGTTGCATAGTATGATGTAGCCTTTCTGACAAATATGGCTTTATACAGTACATCATAAATACATTTTTGGTTTTGTTTTACTGACTGACTTTATCAATAAGGAATTTTTTTTAATGGGAGCATGCCTGACACTACAACTGCCGTGAAAAAACTGAGTCTTTCCCCAATGGCATTTGGTTCCTCCAGTTATACAAAACCCAAAGTCAAGTGGCAGGATCACAGGGGACGAGTTGCATGACTAGACACTTTCCCACAAGGAAATTGTTAACACAGTTGTAAGGGTCACAGTCACTACTGTAGCTCAAACAGCAAACTTGAGTGTAAAGGCTCATGTTATAATGTAATTCATAGCAAAATTATTTCTTTGTGGGAGACTGCAATACAAAATGTTTTTGTGTTATTTTCACATATTCGACGCAGAACTCCTTTAGATTTGTAGTCTAATATCTCTAAGAAGCTTGCCTTGACTTGTAACATAAATGAAAAATCCTGGCCTCAGACTTCTGTGAATTAACTGGCATGCTTTTTGATCTGACCCCATGCTTTCTTGAGGACAGAGGTCAGGAATTGATGGCTCATGGGCCTTATCTGGAGCCTGCAGAGCCCTGGCTTCAACAGGGGGCCAGGAGGAAGCTCTGCTCACACCATGCCACACCCAGATGTTGAAGGTTTTGGCAGAGAGGGAGCTCTGTCTGGGTTGCGCCACAGTCAGGCTCTTCCTGGGCCTCATGATAGGCGCTTTAGTGGACCTGCGTCATGTTGCAGTTGAGCAGCAGGGAGAAGCAGTGGTGGCGGCCAGTTGCTAATCCTGGCCCACTTGAGGCCCACTTGGTCATTCTACCTGCCACCAGAAAATGTTGCTGACTCCTGCTTTTAAGGGCCAGTCTGCTAGTCTGAGCTATGGAATCTTTGCTGAGTCGATACAGTGTCCACAGCTGGTGAGGAACCAACAAGCATAGATTCATAGATGTTAGGGTCGGAAGGGACCTCAATAGATCATCAAGTCCGACCCCCTGCATAGGCAGAAAAGAGTGCTGGGTCTAGGTGACCCCAGCTAGATGCATATCCAACCTCCTCTTGAAGACCCCCAGGGTAGGGGAGAGCACCACCTCCCTTGGGAGCCCATTCCAGACCTTGGCCACTCTAACTGTGAAGAAGTTCTTCCTAATGTCCAGTCTAAATCTGCTCTCTGCTAGCTTGTGGCCATTATTTCTTGTAACCCCCGGGGGCACCTTGGTGAATAAAACTTCACCAATTCCCTTCTGTGCCCCCGTGATGAACTTATAGGCAGCCACAAGGTCACCTCTCAGCCTTCTCTTGCGGAGGCTGAAGAGGTCCAGGTGCCCCAGTCTCTCCTCATAGGGCTTGGTCTGCAAGCCCTTAACCATACGAGTGGCCCTTCTCTGGACCCTCTCCAGGTTATCCGCATCCCTCTTGAAGTGCGGTGCCCAGAATTCCACGCAGTACTCCAACTGCGGTCTGACCAGCTCCCGATAGAGGGGAAGTATCACCTCTTTGGGTCTATTCATCATGCATCTGCTGATGCATGATAAAGTGCCATTGGCTTTTCTGATGGCTTTGTCACACTGCCGACTCATGTTCATCTTGGAGTCCACTAGGACTCCAAGATCCCTTTCCACTTCCGTGCCACCCAGCAGGTCATTCCCTAGGCTGTAGGTGTGCTGGACATTTTTCCTCCCTAGGTGCAGCACTTTGCATTTCTCCTTGTTGAACTGCATTCTGTTGTTTTCTGCCCACTTGTCCACCCTGTCCAGGTCTGCTTGCAGCTGTTCCCTGCCCTCCGGCGTGTCCACTTCTCCCCATAGCTTTGTGTCATCTGCAAACTTGGACAGAGTACATTTCACTCCCTCGTCCAAGTCGCTGATGAAGACATTAAAGAGTATCGGTCCAAGGACCGAGCCCTGCGGGACCTCACTGCCCACACCCTTCCAGGTCGAAACCGACCCATCCACCGCGACTCTCTGGGTGCGACCTGGTCATAAAAAGAGACTAGATTAGTCAGGCACGATCTGCCTGCTACAAACCCGTGCTGGTTTCCCCTCAGCATAATTTGTCCTGCCGGGCTCTCGCATATGTGAGCCTTGATAATTTTTTCAAAGACTTTGCCAAGGATGGAGGTGAGGCTGACTGGCCTATAGTTGCCCGAAGCTTATTTCCTTATTCTACCTTTCTTTTTCTAATTGTAGAAATTCTGGTCTCTCCATAAATATACATGGAGAGTACAAATGTATATGGATGACAAACACCAATTTCCCTCTCCCCCTACATGCCCCAATAGCAATTTGTTACCAAACCTATTTGAGCAGGTGAGTTTGCCAGTTTGGTAAAAATACATAATAAACTCATTCTTTTGGCTGTTATTTTTCGTCTACAGATTTTTTGTGGATATATGTTGCACAAAGGATAGGCGTTTTCTCACTATCAACAGTAACAGCAAGACTACCTCTGAAGTTTGGTTGGTTGACTGTAGCCATCCTTTTAAATCACCTGTTCTTGTACAACAGCGAACAAAAGGGGTTATTTACCATATTGAGCACAGAAATGATGAATTATATATTCTTACTACATATGAACAACCTGCAGAATACAAGGTAATAGTTCAAGAAATTAGTAAAGCACTAATATCATTTTAAAAGACTTATTACAAATCATATGGAAAGAGCCTTTAAGTTGGTTGTGGGGGAAAAAGTAGTTGGTTTTCTTGACCCCTTACTGTAGTAATTTAAGAAAATTATAGGAAACCAAATGCCTGTAAAGAAAACAATAATACATGAAGTTTTTCATCTCTAGCATATGGGTTTAAATCCAGGTCTTTGGGTGGTGATTGAAAATCATTAACTTATAAAGACTCTTTGCACTATGTTACTATCACTTGGTGGTCCACTTCCTATCTGACCATTATCTGTATTGCTAAACAACCCCCAGAAACCAGTGATAAAGTACATTGGCTGGACAGTGTGAGGAAGTTTACATTGCCACTGCGCATTCTGTTCTTATTACATGAAAAACAGCACATCAGTCCATCATATCTCATCAGGCCTAAACTGACTTGCAAATCTGTATAATACTACATGCACTAGAACTTTGCTTATAGCTCTTTCTGTTCCACATCTAATGCTCACATTGTCCTGTTGGAAACGACTTCATCTTTTTATTGACTTTCTTACTGAATTATTTAGAATCTCATTGGAAACAGTTCAAGCAACGTTTGTTAGAAAGAAACCATCATGCTGCTCTGTTTGGCATTTTTTTCGATTTTCAGTTTTCAGAACTTAATCAGGGAGTCTTGTCCTTTGTCTTGCTGCCAACATAGTACCTGGCTGGTATCTACTTCTCTTCATTATGTATGCTCAGTTACCAAAACTGAACAAGCACTCTTAGTATTTGAATAAATAGCTATGTCCATTTCTGAAGGCACTTTATCTACCTCTGAAGCAGAAGTCAGGATACCTTACCATATTTGACACTGTTGCTCCTTTGGCCCAAGTGGCAAATCAATATTTGGAGCCTCAGTGGAAACAACCCAACAGGAAGATACATCTGTGATACATGTAATGTATTTATTGGGTGTAGCTGTACTTATGTACAAAGTTATGTCCACTGACCACAGTAAAACAATAGGCAATTTCCTGGTTCATAGTTTCCAAGTCTTATCTTAGCAGCAATTCCTGGGTACCAAGGAGCTCCGTCTCTCTGATCCCTCTCAGGGCTATGTTCACTGTTTCTCTTGCTTTCCTGCCTCAGACACAGCTACCACCAAACATTTTTTTAGCTACTGCATTTAACAGAGTCACAGGGAAACCCCAAAGCCCACACAATTTAGCTTCTTATAAACCTTGCTTTGAAGCCAGTTGCCTTAGGTGGTTACTTCTCCCATTGTCTCCAGCTACTATATTAAAGGTCACTTAGTTGCTCTTCCTGTTTAGTTGCTCTTCCTGGCTTCTTACAGACATTCAGTTTCTCCTGGGAGAGTCACTGCCCTCCCAGGAGAAACCATGAGTGTACAGATGTTCAGGCTTTTTCTCCCACGGTAAAAATAGCCACTCCAGGAGAAAAATAACTTGGAACCAACCAGAGTTAAATCACTGCTTGGAAAGTTTTTCCTAGGTTAGCAAATATCTGTATGTCATGGTTTTTCTCGGAAGAGAACATGGTCCTATAAAGTTTCTTGCCTCCTCCTCCTTCCTTTCCCCCTAACCCCCCACTCCAGAATACATCCCCTTTCGCAATCCACATGTTGTGCTGCAGGGAAAAACAGGCTGACCATGGGCAGTGTGGGTCATCTAATCAGGGCTGCCCTGTGCATTGCTGTAATCTGTTGTTCAGCAAACTCAAAAAGACTGCAGAGCATGCTGAGATGTGGGCACAGGGCACTTCCCACCCCCCCGGGGCC
>NW_005841830.1:7501213-7522168 GCF_000455745.1 Alligator sinensis
TCGGCATTCAATTGTCTGTACACGCAGCTCTGGGTAAGTTTCTACAAAGAGAACAAACCTGGGAGAAGTCTCTCAGGTTATTTGAATGTGTGTACATAGCCTTAGTCTCAATGAAAAGCATTTAGCTTTTTACACACCAGCTTTGATCAGACACATTCATTCCTTTCAGCATAACAAAGTTGTATAAAATCCTTTTGTACATGTACTGTGATTCATGTTTCATTCACTTCCCCACCCCCCTTTATTTTGTAGCTGATGAAGACACCACTTGGTTCCTGTGGCATGGAAAACTGGCAGTCTGTTTACACACTGAAAGAAAAGACTAAGCTAATAGACATGGAGATGTTCAAAGATCAGTGTGTGATGTTTCTGAAATACTACAATCATCTTTATTTAAATGTGATTTCTCTTGGTTCTCACTCTGTTCAGTCTGTTGAGGTACATTTCTAGATCTGTGTTTTTATATGAATCACTTTCCCATTTGATTTTGAATACATACCTTTAAAGTGAAAATTAATATACATGTCATCAGATGAGATGCTTTGTAAGAGTGACAACTTGTTCTTATGGTACCTTCAGGTGTCTGTTACTGTTTTCTCTGACTTCATATTACCATGAAGCCTGTTATCATACGTCTAGTTCCTATTGCTCTTGCTCAGGTAAAGCACTACCTTTACTCCCCAGCCAGTCTCATTGACTTCACTAGGTCTGTTGATTGTCATGCTGTTTAGTATGAGTAAGGAAATCCTAATGTGACTATCTGAAAGGAGCAAGCTAGATATCTGGAGGCAGTTGTGCCTGATGAGGCATTCTGAAGACCAGAGTGCAACAAAAACATTCCACAGTGGTGAAATATTGAAAAGGAGATTCATGTTTCAGTTGCAATACGACTTATGAAAAGGCATATTTCTTCCTTTCTCCATGTACCAAATTTTTGTTGTGGCTTAGAAATTAAAAGGCAACTCGTTCTCAAAAATGCATTATTTTCTGTAACAATTCAATCACATGCCTTAAAATTTCAGTTTCTTTAGATTTATTCCAAAACAAAGACTTCTGAAGAATTTTTGCCCTATTTGCAATGAGTTACTAATGTGAAATTCAACAATATATTAATAGTGTTCCTTTAGTTAAGTATAGTATGCTTTCTGCACAGTTACTGAGATGGTTGCCTTTTTAAATTATCTTGTTCAGTTACTCAATTGTTCAGAGAAGGGACTTCAATTTCTCTGTAAAACTTCGACTTTTAGTGCCACAATTTCTGAAGCTTCCATCAACCTGCTAACCAAAGCTCCTTAAAGTAAGCAAGCTGTGGTCTAGCAGAGGGCTTGACGCAGGAACCTGCTGCTTCCAAAGAATGAATCTTGATTCCTTTCATTTTTAGTAGAGTTAAAAATCTTACATAATAGCAGCGAGTTTCTGAGGGTAGATGTGCCAAGAAAAGGTTTTGTTCTTCACAATGGTGAGCATTGGGAACAAAGTTAGAGGTAGGGGTTTTAAGTGGCTGAGCACTACTGAGCTAACTCATGGCAATGGAGTAATAACTGACATTGACTTGGCTTTATTACAAGTTGAACAAGAAGTGGAGATCAAAGGGAAATGGGAAATGAAAAAATTATTAAAAATACAGTATCATTCAAGGTCATATTGAAACAGAATGCATTAATTATAATTTTTTTTAAATGTTGCTAATATTCTCATTTTAACTGGCACCTTGAATATCACTGCATACATATTCTCTCCTTTATGACAAACTTTAGAATTAGGTTATATTTTCAATTTTAAGCAATTGTTGAACCTCCATTCAGTGACTTTAGAAGCAGGTTTTAGCTAAATTCTTCCACTCAGTGACACTGTTTCATTATATATTTTAATTTAAAAGAAATTAAGCTTCTGTTAAAGTCAAGCAGAACATAATTAAGCATGATGCTCAAATCTTTTAATCTAAGAGGCAGCACTGGACATAGTTCGAAAAGCAATATAAGGGTCTCACTTTAAATGTTGGGATTGTTAATGATCTGCATTTTCACAGCTACCTGCCTGGGCCTGTGCATTTGAATTGGAACCCCATCCTGAGTACAACACCAGTGCTTGCTATTTTCAGCTTGCCTCCCCTGTTCAGCCCCCTAAACGTTTTGCATATTCATTGGTGGAAAACCATCTCATTGAGCAAGTTGAGCAAGAGGTACCAATTACACTGAATTGTCACACTGTACATTTAACAGCTAAAAGCAAGGTAAGATTTTTCAACTGTTTTGCCCATCCCCCACTACTTTTCTTTTTCCCCCCTTTAGAAAAACCGCATTTGCAAAGGAATAGGGATTACAAACCATAAGGAACAGTGGGTTCTACACTTACTAGAACAGTGGGTGTTTTCTCAGATGATCTATAAAAGCAGGGGAAAATAGGCATTAGGATTTTTTTTCAATTTTTATTAACATCAGGGTGATAAAAGAAAAAGGAGGGATACATGCACACTATAATACAAAAATTGAAGTATTTTCTTCTTTATGTGACATTACCAGTTGGTACAGTTCACCATATCCTGCTTGATAAATAAAGGGAAAATATCAGTTGTTTTAAAATATAACATAGTGTGTGCCTGTCAAACAAGGAAAGTTTTAACAACCTTTTGTGGGGGGGAGGGGGTTAGTAAAAAAAAAAAATGGGGACGTTAAGTTAATAAGAGTTTTCTGCTGCAGTAAGTGCTAAACTATTCAGTTCATAATACATATTGGTGTTGTTATGGGAGGAGTGAAGAGCTGGGTGCTTTGATACTTTAAAAACACCACAGGTGTTGCACTTAAATGAATGTTACACTCTGCATCAGTAAGCCAGCCCAGCGGAGGTTCAGTCTCTTGCTTTATTTTTCAAGAGGGCTTTGTACAATCTAAGTGAAAAAAATTACTGTAATCAAAAAAAAAAAAAAAACCCACTTCTTAAAATAAATAATTGAAGTTTTCATTGCCATGTGTCACTGTGAATTCTGAAACATCCTTTAATGTAAAATACTCCTTCATTTTCAGGATGAAACTTTGGTGCCAATTACAGTTTTTCATAATACGAATTCTAAAGAGCTACACAGGAAACCACTTCTAGTTCATGTATATGGAGCTTATGGCATAGATTTGAACATGAGCTTTAAAGCTGAGAATTTGATGTTAATTGACAATGGTTGGATATTAGCATATTGCCATGTTAGGTGAGTCATAGATATAAAATGGCATAAAGATCTTTATTTGTGGGTAATAATGGGCTATATTTCTCAAGGCATTGGAGCAGATAGAAAAAAACCTTTTAATTTTCTTGTTTTTATTATAATGATTCCTGTATCCTGCCATTTCCATTTATCCATAAAACTCCAGATAAGCTGTTTATTATTTTTGTAGTTCTGGTACAGTTTAATTGCCTTGAAGAAAATAAGGTTAAGTTCACAAGATCCCTATACTGTGCTCAAAGGCTTTCCACTTATCTATAGGATAATAGTATTGGGCTTCTGTCATTTTTCACTATGTTATTTATAATATTTTTTAAGCTTTCCTGATGTTCAGTATTTTCTGTAAATACTTCACTTATCGTTGCTAAAAAAAATCATGATTTCTACTATTAGATTCAAAATGAAATGTTTTACCATCATCCTGTTGGTCTTAGTCCGATAAGATGCACTACTATTTGATCTATATCTAGTGAGGGGGAGGGCCTACTTGCTTTCTTAAAACAATAGCGTCCAAGGCAGTGTATAAACAAAACAAGAAGTGTGTGTGTGTATGACACTTGTAAAGTGAGCTAAATGCTTTTGTACTGCTTTAATGATGTCGGTGTTTGCATGCCTTGGCGATGTATTGTGCGTTAATTCTAGCCACTGTATGAAATTCAGCGGCATAATGCACCTTAAATGACTTGGGGCGCAGCAAACCAAAATTTTCCAATGCGTTTTAGTTTGCTGCCCCTACAGCCGCAGAGCGAAGCACTGGGCTTCATGCAGCTCCACAGCTCTACAGGGAGCCCTGCAGGCAGCCTGACAGCAGCCCGGGAAAGAAGGCTCCACCCAAGAAAAGCAGCAAGCCTGATCTTTTTTCCTTTTTTTCCTCCCCATGGAGCCTGCCTGCGCTGCGTGGAGGCCCAGTGCTCCCCTCTGCGACTGCAGTGCATGCCGGGACCACCTGAGCTGGGTGTCTGCAGGCAGATGCTGCCTGAGGGGAAGGGCACAACTGCTGTGGCAGGAAGCACTACCCCCCACAGCCCAGGAACCGTTCTGCCCACTGGCAGCTTGCCCTCCCCTCCCTGCCGGAGAGGCAGGTAAGCCAGCAGGATGTGTGCACAACATGTGGATTTAATCAGCCCTAAATTGCAGCGGTGTTTTTTAAAACCTTTTTTATTCATTTGATCAGAGATAATTCACAAAAAACAGGCTTTTCATATATGTTCCTTTATTGGAAAAATATTGCTCAAATTAGATTAGATTAGTTTAAAATACTATATATTGCTTGTGACATCAATTTCAATGCAAATTCAGTTCAAGTCCACAAATATTTTTACACTTTGACAATATGTCATAGTACATATATTCATAAATAGTATTTTTTCATTAGCATCTTACAGTTTAGTCCAGTCCTATTTTACATTGACCACATAGCAGATAAAGAATCTGACAATCTAATCCACTACGGTTTTATTTAGGCTTCTCACAAAATCATTCTAACATTTAAAGTAGTCAGCTACTAGACTCAAAATACTTGTTTAGTGAAAAAGATTTTGAAGATACTTGCTACAATAAACTAAAAATATCTTCATGCAAGTGTTTTAAAATGAAATTTATCATTTCTCTGACATGTTTGCAATCTATACTTGAGTGTTGCATAACTATATAAGATCCAGAAAGTGAAATTTACTAGTCAAGTGCCATAACTCAAACTGAAAAACAAATCATGAGTGAACATAGATGCAAAATCGTGTTTTTTTCATCTTTATTAATGGTGCTGCATGTAAAACAAGTATGGAAAAAGGTTGTGTTTGTTTTTAACCTGACAGTTTCTCTGTAACAGGGTCTGTGTACATGCATATGTAAGAAATACATACATATACACAGTATTCTAAAACATTGATACACTTTGATTGCAGCCTTTTGCAATTACATACTACTTTCTGGATGACTTTCTGAAAAATTCACGCTAACTAGATGCTACGTGAGCATGCTGAGAGAGACTGATAGCACATGTATGTGCTAGCTATTTTGTGGAGATTTTACTGAAGTTGCACACTTTTTCTTACATATTTGTAATTAAGAAGATGACTGCAGGTCTTTGTAGACAATTATATGGGGATGAAATGTTAATTAAGGATGGTAAAACCTTGCTTTACATTATCATGGCTGCTAACTTTTTACTGTTTGAAAGGTGGCTGCATAACATTCCCCAGACAGTTTACAGCTTGACTGCTTTAAATTTCAGGGGTGGAGGAGAGTTAGGCCTTGGCTGGCATAGAGATGGATGTAAGCATAATAAACTCAATGGTTTCTATGACCTAAAGGCTTGCATGATGCTGCTGCATGAAGTAGGATTTTCTCAGCCAAAGTATACAGCTCTGATAGGTGCCAGTGCAGGAGGAGTTCTTGCTGGAGCCCTTTGCAATGCTGACCCAGAACTCTTCGGAGCCATGGTCTTACAGGTGAGGCTGTAGATCTCTGATGGAATACAGGGTTAAACAATGTGCTTTTTGTTTTACCACTCTTATTTTGTTTCACAGTTTCCTGCTCATTGGAAGGTTATTTAAGGGGGGTGGGGATCAATGCAATATTTTATATGTGGGAAGAATCAGATATATTCACTCTGAAGAATTAAGACCAGCGAACAGGAGTGTAGGTTGTAGTGTGTTGGTCTAAGGACATAGGCAGACAAGGTTCCTCTGGCTTCTTTACTTTTCATTCCATCCAGGAAGAGCACACACCAGCTGCTGAAACTTCCTTATCCTGACGAAGGGTTTTTGAACCCAAAAGCTTGCTTAATAACTATTCTCCAACTATTTAGGTTGGTCTAATAAAAGATATCAGATTCACCCAAGGAACCTTGTCAACCAGGGGAACAGGAATTTTAATAGTAACCTAGAGGGAAGTGAGACTAAGGATTTGAGTAGAGGTAGAATCAAAAGACTGTGCTGTATAGGATGTGGGCATAAGGAAATAATAAGTAATTACCTGGAATAATCTTTTTCTCAGTTGTTTTCATAGCTAACTTACAGAAAAAGTCTGAATGACTATAGGCTTGATTCAAAGCTCTTTGAAGTCATTGGGAGCCTTTTCATTAGGATTTGGATCAGACCCTAAATTTGTCTTCAGTGGATTCTAAGAGTACATAGAGTCGTGAACAGTGTTTAAAGATCCAGTGCCCTCTGTTTGGTTAATTTAAATGCAAGACAATGCAGATTTGTTGTAGATTTTGGATGTGTGCACGTGATTTTCTTTTGTTTTCTTTTTTTTTTTTTTTTTAAGGCCCCTTTCTTGGATGTTTTAAATACAATGTTGGACATTCATCTCCCACTGACAATTGAAGAACAGGAAGAATGGGGAGACCCTTTAACAGATGATAAATGCATGGAGTATATTAAGAGTTACTGTCCATATCATAATATTAAGCCACAGGTAATAAAAAGCAATTATATTGTTTTGGCTCTGTGTGTGTGTGTGTGATTTTGTTTATTTTTTTAACAACAGCATACACTACTTCACAGAATGAATAAGTAAAATAATAGTGGATAATATAGTTTTTCCAAAAGAATTATTCACCCTTTTAAGTGCCTTAAACCAAAGAAAAATCCCATTCTTTTAAGAAAATGCCCAAGCTTCAGATCTGCATTCTTTAAAAGATAAATCCTTATTTAAGATGATAGGAAAACCATTGTTGAATCAATCTATTTTGCATTGTAGTATGCAATTACAAATGACTGCTGAAATGAATCAAATACTTTTCCATGAACTCAGTCAGTCTTTTAAAGCTATTTGTTACAGGCATGCTATAAACTATTAGCTTAAACCTACTAGAAACCACTCTGCAAAACACAAAAAATACTGCTTTCTTCCTTTGTGTGAGTTTTTAAATTATTCAGTCAGATTTTCCAGACTGTCCAGACATAGAGGATAGGTACATAAATAGATGATTTCTAAGGTAATCACTGTGAAAACTTGGCACTGTGGAAAAGAGTAATACATTGGACGCATGGTTCCAATAAAGTACAGCATTGTTATTTTTGGATGGGTAACTCATTTTCTCTGACTTGACCATTATTAATACTATATTTCTTAGCTAATGATAGACTCTTGTCTATATGATTTCTTATTACATAGGATTTGATCATTTTTATGTTAAAAAAAGAATACTACCAGATTTACCACGAGACTTTGCCTGCAAGAGAGAACCAGGGCATAGCCTTAACCTTCCCTTCTGGGGTTTGCCCTGGGTTAGGAAGCACAGAAGCTGACCAGGCCAGCTGTATACTTGCTAGAGATATCCCTTCCTCCCTCCCAAGTGAATTTAATTGGGAGGGAGGCCCTAGCAGGTGTAGGGCTGGTCTGGTCAGCCTCTGTGCTTCCTAACCCAGGGCAACACCCAGCAAAAGGAATGATGTTAGGAAAATTTGAGGCTACACCTTGGTTCTCTCTTGCAGGCAAGTCTTGTATGTTAATCCGGTAGTTCTCAGATCAAACTAGTTTTTCCAAGTTAAAGAGCTGCTAAAGCAGGGCTTTAGAAAAGAAGTTGACTCCATATTAACTAGATAGAAAATATTTCTTCTATATAATTTGTCCAGTGTGGCATACTATCACGTACATGGAGACTGATTCAAAGTATAGCTTTTAAATTGTGAACATATCCAAGAAGTGGAACTGTTAGAATATTGTTAATATAATCTTTTTTTCATTTCACTTAGCATTATCCTTCAGTCTTAATCACAGCTTATGAAAATGATGAACGAATACCACTGACAGGAGTATTAAGATATATTCATAAACTCAGAAAAGCTGTAATGGATCATGCTAGCAGTAAATATAAGCAAGGTAATATTAAAAATGTCCTGTATGTCTCGTGTTTTAGCTAAGTCAACAATATTTTATTAGATGTATATTCTAGACAAAGGCTCAGGATGGCTTGCAGTTTGAGACAGAAGTAACATAAAAGCAGAAGAACAGAATGTGAAACAAAAGCTGCATAAAAAACAGAAATCCTTCAGCCTACCCTAGCTTGGCCTGCCAAACATTTGCCCAAATAGAAAGGTCATATGTAATTGCACAGCACTAGACACACACAATGAAATGTCCATAAATGCATGCCTATAGGATGTCAAGCACCATATCTGAAGTTTTGTAGGCACCCTGAATTATTTCAACTAGGCTTGCCTGAAAAATGTGCTGAAAAATGACTAGTGATAATGTTTCCACTATACCCACTGTCCAATGTTAAAAGGCACCACAACCTTTTGGATCCAAAACAAGACTTAAAATAGCTTTTAAGTATTAGATTAGTCTGATTATTTTTTGTGTTTATAATTAAATGATTGAGAACAATAAGGCCCTTGTCTTTGCAAACACAACAAAAATATACTTTTTTCCTGTTCATTTTGAAATTGCAAGTATGATAGTTTCCAGAGACATAACTGGTCACTGGGGTTTGCACCATGGTGCAAACCCCAGTGACCTTCCCCACGCATCCCACCCCAACTCCAGGAAGATGTCACTATTGCAGGGACAGGTACTGCTGATTCCCAATGCTACCAGGATATCAAAATGCTGAATTCAGGCCCCAGCCCCTCAGCAAGTGCCCCTTGACTCAAATTGCTGGTGCCACCTTTAACCCGGTACCCAAGTACCCAGTACTACTACTGTGAGTCCTAGAGATGCACTAAATTTCTACTGAAACAAAGATTATTTCAAAATTTCTGTGCAATATACTTATTGCTCAATCAGTAGCTTCCAAGAATAGTTTTGGGGGGTTGTTTTTGTTTTTTTAAAGACAAGGATTTTTGTGGGTGGTATCTTCTTTTGGACCAAGTAGGGGTAGGATAGACTAGAATTATAGATATTTAAGTTATGTTTCAGAATCCACCACATTTTACTGATGAGGAGAGCTCCTATTTCTTAGGTATAGGTCTTTAGTTTCCCTACCTCATCTACATACCTCCATCACAGCTGGTAGCCAAGCTCCAGGAAATCAGCAAAGATGCCTGCCACAGCTGTGCTGGCCAGAGGCTTTAAGAGGGAGTTCTGCCCACCTTATACATATGCTTCCTCATAACTGCATATAGATTTCAGAATCTTTTAATGCAAATAATCCATTTAGAACCCATTACATTGAGTTCATTTGTCCAATTCTATAGATCTTCCATGTTCTTGCATGGGGAACTCCAAAAATAATCTGCCCAGGAAATAAAATATCAAAGAATTCCTTGCATTCAAAAGCTTGGCTGAGAATCCCAACTGCATAGTTGGTCTAATAAAATATATCACCCTAAGAAATCGTTGCCAGGACAAAGGGTAAAAATCTGCCTCATTATTTATTTAAGACTTGTTGACCATTTACTGATTTTGTTTCAGGAAGTCCAGCACCTAACATCATCTTAAATGTTCAGACAGGAGGTAGTCATTGTGCTCCATCTTGGGAGGATTCATTAAATGAGGTATGTTTCCTCTACTATACAATTAAGGCAGAAACATATAATAAAGTGTATATTAACATTTTTAATATGAATGAACAAGAACCACTGTGATATCTGGGAGGGACTGGAAGTCAGGGCTGTCTGGTACTGTTAGCCTGCTGAATATATGACCATAAAGAAATTATTTAAACTTGATTGTACCATAGTTTCCTTATCTCTAAATGGGGATAGTAATTAACTATTCTGTCTCTAATGGATTTAGTTAATGTTTGAGTCCTTTGAGACCTTTCAACAAAAGGTCCTAAATAGTTCAAATAGGATTGTACAGCTTTTGCTATTATTCTGTTCAGTTGCAAGGTTTTAAAATGTCTCCTTATTTTAACAACCTTTCATTTCTTTCATCTGTCTTCAAGGAAAAAAAACAGTACATCTAGAACCTTAAAATTTAAGAGACGTGGTCTAAACATTCCAGATCTAAGACTGATTTCGTTATTCTAAACTTTCAACAAATAATGGCCATGAACAGGCAATCATTTCTGCTAGTGAAAATCTTTCTGGGAGAAGGAGCATATACCAGTGTTTAGTCTGCAGCTGTCTCCTCTCCCTTGCTCTCCATGCCTTTATCATACTGGGGTAATCTGAGGAACATTCAGGGAGCAGTATCCTCCATTCCACGCCTGAACACTGAAAGTGAAAGGGGCAATGGGGCAAAGCCCTAACCCTGTTCTCCAAGCAGGGCAGTGCTTGGTTTAGGGAAGAGGGAGGGAGCAGCAAGCAGGGTGCAGCGGTATCCAGGAGTAGAGCATGGGGAGGAATGGGCAAACCCCACACCTGCTCCTCTGCCCCAGAACCCTGATCTGGGGAACGGGTGAGGAGCACTGGACAGTTGCTCCTATCTTCCCCACCCAGTCTACAGGAGGGGCAGGAACCGCACTTTCTCCAGACTGGGGTGACCTGAAGCTGGCGAAGGCATAGGGAGCCTTTCCCCACCATTTGACTCCTCCTGGCTAGGGACAGACATTACACATAAACCGGTTTAAGTGATCAGAAACTGGTTTAAACCTGTAACAGAACAGATGCTCAGTGCACATAAACCAGTCTGAAAATGGCTGAAACTGGTTTGAGATAAACCTTGTTGAATGTAGTATCAGACTTAACTGATTTGGCTCAAACCAGTTTATGCAATGTCTGTCCCAGACCCCTTGCTGGTTTAAGATAAGTCAGACTCCCCCAGCCTGCTCTCTGGCTGGGCAGGGCTCTCTGTTCCACAGCAGGGCTGGCCCCTCCCCTCTGCTGCTTCGCTGGAGCTTAGCAGTCTCTGCAGGCGTCTGCCTGGCTTCTGCTCCCCACTTTCCCCTTCCCCCACTGGGCTAATCACTCAGGCATTTCTTCATCCCTCACAGACACCTCAGAATTAGCTAGCAGACCACATGCTGGCTACAGTCTATGTTGTGGGAGGTGACAGAGGCAGACAGGCTTTTTGGAGCTATTCAACAGGTAGCTTAATGTCCTTCCTTGGAAATGCTGTTTAAGATCTGTTTGCCCCCCATCCCTCCCCCTCACCACTCCCTGCTAAGCAAGAATCCCCCCCGCCCCGCCTTGCGGAGAAGGTATCTGTGTATTAGCTGGCAGACCACATGCTGGGTCAGTGCTAAATCAACAGGTAACTGGTAATGTCCCACTGTTTTCTTAATGGGGCAATAGACACTGAGATAGGTAGGGGTGACACTGTTATCAGCCCCCCACCCCCAGCTTGCTTGCATGTCAGTTTACTGCAGACAGCATACAGAAGCAGGGAGGGAGATTGAAAAGCTCCGTATCATCAACAGATGCATGCACTGCACATACCCACTTTGCCTTAGTACTAGCTGTGGGCGGCACCACTCCCACTTGTAGAGCAGCAAGCCGGGCAAAGCCTGGGACTGCAGGCAGGCTGGGGGCTTACACCCCTCCCTAATCAGAGCCTCCTGCTGGGACCTGGCCACACCCCCTCAGCTCAGCTCTGCAAGGGAAGGCAGGGCTGCTGTAGCACCCCCTGGCTTCAAGCCTGAAGCACTGCAGGTATGTGCCTGAATTTCCTCAGTCCAGAGGGATTGTCTGTATGGTTGGAAACCGATTCAGCTTAGCCAGGTTAAAGTAACCTGCAAAAGTTGAATCAATTCAGGCTCAGGCTTTTTGAATATCTGTCCCTAGCTCCTGGGACTGGGAAGTGGTGAGCAGTGGAATAGCATACAGACATTCTTCTGTGCAGGAGGAACTCTTCTACAGGATAAATTCATCCCGCAGGAGGCATTTTTGCCATAGCAGAAACTTGATAAGTGCCTGTATGCTTGTGGTTTCTATCAGGAGAGCAGCAATTCTCCCAATAGAAATGTAATGCCTGTACCAGTGTGCATAGTGTACAGAAAACAATGTTGGAAAAACTGTGATGCCTGCTATACAGTTACTGCTATTCCTATGGACTCAAACTGTTTTGTTTTATTACTGGGAAGTTTATTTCAATTCAGTGAAACATCCATTTCTGCAGCTGCTTTTTTTCCAAAGAAAATAGAGCAGGAAAATCTCCCATTACTTTTTAAATTTGTTGCAGAGCAGTATTTAGTGTAAGTAGTGTCTGATGAGAACCAGAAAGCTGAAGGTTGTGTAGAATTTGGGAAGTCTATTTTTCTTTTAATAAATAATTTTTATTCTTTTTTTAGGTGGCAGGACACCTTGCTTTTCTGCATAGAGAACTCAAACTTGAGGGGAAGTAACTTGCAGTGGTTTATTTATTATGCAGTTGTTTTTATATATTGCAGCAAATGCTAAAGAAGTAGACATATACATCCATGAGCTTATCGGACAGCTGAAAAAACTACATCATGCATATGCAATTTAAAAATGGATCACTCACTTTGGAAAAGCTACCAGCTACAATACAGTCCCACTTTCAGGTCCCTGCTTTCAGCGTACAATCAGGAATTTCAGAAGGCAGAGTTTTGTGGGTTATTCACTTACATAGACACAGCAACTGCGAGTGGTAAAATCCTCCCCTGCTGAATGAAATAAGCAACTCCTTGTGATACCTGGTGCTTTTGCAAACAAAGAATCAAGATGACTGATTAATACAGCTGCATCCCAATTCTGTAGGAGAAGTTGGATCCCTTGGTAAAAATCTTTGGTGCACAATTATGCCATGGTCAGTAAGTTTCTCTTACCTGATACCAGCACATGAACTCATCCAGGACTACTAAATAACTGTCTTACTCTTTTCTGAAATTTTCCTGCTGCTGTGTAATTAAAATATTTTTAATTGTGCTAATAACATCTTTGCTTCTAGCTATTTCAAATAATCCACTGCTCTTTTAGACTACGTGCCACAAACCAGAAACATCTTCGTACAAAACAAGTTCTGTTTATCATGAACTTTCATAGGATTTGGGCCTCAGTTGTGGCAGACAAGTACAGCCCACAGAAGTGACCAATGCATGACCACAGCACAACTGGAAATCTTAAAGCAGGGGTTGGCAACATTTTTGGGCAGAGTGCCAAAAACACCCACAAACACTTGTAAGATATTGGCATGCTAGGGGCGGACAGCAAGGAGCTGCAAGGGGCTCGATCCTTGTTGTGGCAGCACAGCCCTAGACCATTCCCCAGTCTCCCCTGAGGCACGCATGCCAAGCAAAATGCCTTCATGTAGCATGCTCTGGCACGTGTGCCGGGGGTTACCTACTAAGGCTGTGCGAAGCTTCAGTCCCTGATTCAATTGGGCAGAGATTCAGTGGCCAAATCTTCAAATCCAAATAGAATCAGAGGACCCTTTAGTCTCTCCAAATCGAATCAGAACCCTCCAAATCGATTTGGAAAGATTCAGAGATTCAGACAGAGAGAGCTTCAAATGTTTTTTCTACATACCTCTAGGTAGCAGGCGGCTCATGAATGCTGCGATCCTAGGGCACATGGAGTGTCCCACAGAAGTGCAGGGGGCTCCCCAGCACACTCAGCAGCAGACCTGGAGGTGGACCAGAAGCACTTCTGGTCCACTTCTGGGTCTGGCAGGGGGGCACCCCCACACCTCCTCCCCTCCCCGCCCCCCCCAACAGCTCAGTGACTGGTGCCTCCTGGGTTTGGGGGGTACACCCTGATCTCCCTGCAGCTGATCACCAAGCCAGGGAGGTGCGGGGAGGCCACCCAGCGCATTCCCCAGCAGACCCAGAACTAGATTTCCAGTTCACTGCCAAGCATGTGCAGGGTGCCCCCACACTCCTGTGGAACAGTACATGCGCCCCAGCAGCGCAGCGATCATGAGCAGCACCTGCTACCTCAAGGTATATAGAAAAAACTTTTAAAGCTGCATCTATGTCCGAATCAGCATCAAATCTTCAGATTCAGCCAAATCAAATCAGAGCCAGTGATCCGAATCAATGAATCACTGTCCCTGATTCGGGCTGAATCTGAATCGAATAGGGACCGCTTTGCACACCCCTATTACCTACCCCCGTCTTAAAGATTTAATACTGCAGACAGTAGTTCCTATATAACGGTAAGTGATCCCCAGATCACATCACCCTTTCTCTCCTTTAATTAGAAGAGTGAGAGGAAGGTAGTCCACAAGAAGTGATGAGGGTTGATAATGGTATATTGACCAAAAGCGAGAGCTTTATGTATGTTTGCCCTGTAGTCTACAGTAACTTCAGAAACAATGCAATGTACCAAAATCAATCTAGCCACAATAGCACAGAGCTCAGATCACGCTGATTTGCTGTACTGCAAAGAGCTAGACTTCCAGTTCCTGAAATGGTTCATGCTGCATACACACATTCAAGCAATCTGGGAGAATTCTCCAATGTTTCTCTGGGTAGAGAAACTTACCCAAAAATGCATGCACAGACATTTGAACGCTGAGGCCCCAAAGAGTGGAGAGTTTGAAGTGCTGACAGTGTGCAGCCAGGGGGGGCTGCCTGGCCATCAATCACAGCAGTCCATAGGGCAGCCCTAATTAGCTGACTTGGACTGCCTATGGTCAGCCTATGCTTCCGTGCAGCCTAATGTGGGGATTGCAAAAGTGAAGTGGTCTGGAGCAGCAGAGTCTAGCAATCAGCACACGGTCTTCTGTGGGGGAGGCTGGAGGACTATATTCTCTTCTGAGAGAAGCCATGGCATATACAGACATTTGCTATCCCTGGAGAAACTCTCCTGGGAGTGATTTAACCCTGGTTGTTCCCAAGTTATTTTTATCCTGGGAGAAAAGCCATTTGTTACCCTGGGAGGAAAAGCCTGAATATCTGTACACTTGTGGTTTCTCTTGGGGGAGCAGTCATCACACCAAGCATCATCAAGCCCTTGCCTCCACCATAACTGCTTTCACACCAGTGCAGAGGCCATACAGTTAAAACCACATTAGTTTAGTTTATGGGTTTCTATACATTTTATACACAATGCAGCAACTTTGAAAAGCTGCAACAGACACTCTGTTCACAGCATTTACCTGAATAACATACATTCTGTTGTATCACACATGTCCAAAAACTTAGCAATTCATATAAAGTAAATCAAAGGCACTAGAATAACATGCTTTTTCTGCCACAAAACACTTCAGTTGAAAAGCCTCCATAGTATGAACTGGCCGGCTAGTTTTATATTCAAGGATCAGCCCTTCACCCTTAGCAGTTTTAATTGTTGTAGTATTTACAACTTTACCATTATTGCTAAAATTTGTGCTTAATCTTATAGTAGCTTCAGTTGGAAGCTCAGGAACCACAGTTTTTAGGTTTGTTGTTGACTCCCATCCAAAATTGAGAACCATCATAAAGACTCTGTCTAAGCCATCTAATTCCCTCACATATGCAAAGACATTACTGTCATTCCAGACATAGCACATCCATCCCCTCTGAATGGGCAACTCATTGTTATGAAGCAGAGTTAGCTCTCGATACAAATTCAATGTTGAATTGGGCTGAGTCTTTTGAATCTGTAACAAAATTGTCAGTATTAGCACAATCATTTCATTTCTTCCTCACTAGAAACCAAAAATGTTGCTTTAAACTACTGAAGTTCTTGCCACATCACCCCTACACATTATTTAAAATACCACTGCCAAGATTATCCTCTTCACCTGTCGTCTTTTCACTCCCTCCCTGCTCCCCTCTCATATCCCTCCATGGATTGCAGGTGAAGCCATATGTGTTCCTTCCTTTTGACAACCTTCCCGTACAGATCTGCTCTTGAGCATGTCCAGATGAGTGCAGATGTGTGGTATGTGGCACCACACACCCATCTGTGGCGCCACACACTGCACATGCAGGTGCCCTGTGGGGTGGAGGGAGGAGGAATTTTGACCCCAGGAGATACGTGGTCAAAAAGCCCACACCAGAAAAAAGCTGGGTGGCACACGTGGCATCATGCACCACTCAAAACTGGAGGCTGGCTGGCCAGAGCCACACTCCAGCTGCTGGCCAGGCTTCCTGCTGCAGGAGCACACAGCTGCAGCTCCCAGAGGCCCCCAGGACTCCAGGTAAGGCTGCTGGTTCCCTACCCCACCAGGGTAACCTGCCACACGCCAAAGCACATGGTACAGGCATTCCCCGGGGACAAGTAGCAGCAGCACAAGGTGTGCCACTGCTATTTGCCCCCAGGGAAATGCATGTTCCTGCTCATCTGGATGCATCCCTTTTATCCATTCCTTCCTTGTCATTTTACCATCCATGGTAGATTTCTTCCCTCCTATAACTGCCCTTGCTCCCAAACCTGCTAACATACCATGAAATCATAGCTTTTAAATGACAGAATCAAAGACTTGATCTTGTTGGCATTGATTTGAAAGGCAAATCTCCAGTTGACTTCACTGGTGCAGATTAACCCCACAAAGGCTTAATTTCTAGTGCCTTTTCCTCACTACTGTTCGCTATTGTGGATCAACGATATTTTTTTCTTGATCCACTTCACATAAAGGTTGTTAACACAGCTTTCCATAGACAAACCAACGTATGCAAAGCCATAAATACATCTGGGTTGTTTTAAGGCTAAATGTAAAAGGCATTCTTATATTAATCTAAATTTAAAAGTGGAGCAATTCAGTTAACTGGTGAGAGAATAAGTAAATTAGAAAAAAATATCTCTGACATCACTGTTCTGATGAAAATGGCTATAGATATGAAGGACTTCTTGCAGTAAGGTTTCTTTCATATACAATTTGTTATGGATTTATAAATCTTTGGGTTTAGATTCAAATTAGTTACAATTAGCCAAATCCCACTAAGCAAAACACATAAGATAACGAAATAGATTCATTTATTGAAATGACCCCTTTTGGAATTAATTGGGTTGTGTCCATATCTTGAATACTTACTTCAACATTTACATTTTGATAGTGTGGATTAACAGGTAGCCAGGTTACGTTGCCCTCACTAAAACCAGAATGAAGGCTGCCATCCCATTGCATGGGTGACTTCTCTGCAAAAGTCATCTTAAAAAAGAAAAAGGAATCAGTCACCATTCAAAAATACATAAGTACTACAGTATGATCCAGATCTTTCCAAGATCTTTTCTTTACATCAAGACTCTCTAATCTCTGAGGCGGGGAGTGTAGTTATTCTCCTGAGAAGACTGTTGTGTGTAAAATGTTTTATATAGAGTCCAATAACCTCTCCCCACCCAAATGAACCCATAACCTGGTGACCAGGGCACACTCCAGGAAGGTGGGAGATGTGCATTTGAACAGTATCAGGCTAAGTAGGACACACAACCTGGGCCTGGCACTTCCTGGGGAATGTTCTACTACGTAACAGGTGGGCATGATTATCACTACAGTACTACCTCCTCCAGCTATGGCCTTTTTGAAAATAAAGTGGCCACAACCACATTTATTTTTCAGAAAGACGAATCTTCTACATAACTGGGCGCATTCTTAAAATGTCTAATGAATAAGGCCCATTAGGAAGTAAGGAAGCACTGTCTGCCCTCTGGGTCCCAGACAGGCATAGGATGAAGACAGGCCCTGAGCCTCGCAAACTAAGGGGTTCTGGATCCGCACAGAATTTTGACTCCAAGATGAACATGAGCCGCCAATGCCAGACCGCAACCAGCAAAGCCAACCGCACCTTGTCGTGCATCCAAAGATGCATCTCAAGCCATTCCAGAGATGTGATACTCCCCCTCTATGCGACATTGGTCCAACCCCAATTGGAGTACTGTGTCCAGTTCTGGGCAACGCACTTTAAGAAGGATGTGGCCTGCCTTGAAGGTTCAGAGGGCCACCCGCTTGGTTGGAGGGCAACAGACCTCAGCAAATGGAGGCTGAGGGGGGATTTGGTGGATGCCTACAAACTCGTTAGGGGAGATCAGCAGCAAATAGGAAGGGCCCTATTCCCCCCAGCAGCACCTGGGGTGACAAGGAACAATGGCCAGAAGCTGCTGGAGAATAGGTTCAGGTTAGAGAGTAGGAGGCACTATTTCACTGTTAGGGTGGCTAGGATCTGGAACCAACTTCCTAGGGAAGTGGTCCTCACTCCTACCGTGGGCAAATTCAAAAAGAGATTGGATGAACACCTGTCTGGGGTCATGTGATCCCAGCGTGTGCTCCGACCAGTGGTGGGGGATCAGATTAGATGATCTATTTAGGTTCCTTCTGACCCCAAACTACTATGAAACTATGAAACAGAATGACAACTTTAGGTGCCTGGAGAACTTCCAAGTTACCTGGTGAGTTTAGGCACGTTCAGAGTTAGAAGCTGAAAAAGGGCTTTTGGATCATGGTATCTGACTTGGGCTTCAAGTCTTTGTAAGCTCTGCTTTAGGTACTTAATTCCTTTACTGAATCAAACCAAAATTTCTAACTAATAAATACTGTAAATTGTGGGCACCATTGTGAGGTTTTTTAAGGCATTAGGCAAGGACATTTTAAAAAGTATTGCTTTGCATAAACGTGTAATATCAACACTATCCACCAGAATTCAATATTGTATACCCTTATGGCAGGGGTGGGCAAAATACAGCCCACAGGCCAGATTCAGCCCACTAGGCCATTCTATCCGGCCTGCAGGGCCCCCCAAAATTTAGAAAATTAATGTGTATTTATTTGTTGTTGGTTCCTGTCAAAGATGACAGGAGCCAGGGGCAGTAGGACCCAGGGGAAGCCCCGGCAGGCTCCTGAAGCAGCAGGGCCCGCCTGGCCCCAGCCAGAAGCCCCAGTAGGGGCTTCTGGCCTGGGATCATGTGGCTCCTTGCTGCAGCCGCTCATAGCCCACACAGGGCTGTCCTGAGCAAGCACAGGCAGCCCCATGTGGGCTGTGAGTGGCTGCAGCATGGGACGCAGGAGGGGCCCCTTTTCCCTGTGCTCAGCACCAGCTTGTAACCCACCCCTGCTGCCAGCCTGGGCCCCGCGCCAGCTCCGGGCTTGCCTGTCGGGGCTGTGTCATGGTGGGAACAGCTGTGCCCCTCTGCTTGCCACACCAGGCAGTGTTTGCTGCTGCTGCCTGCCCAGAGCTCCCACACTGGGCAGCAGAGGCGGCAGTGGCAGCCGCACGTCAGCCTACCGTGGTGCAAGCTCCGGGTGGACAGCAACAGCAACACAGCCCAGCATGGCAAACGGGGGGCGGGTACAGCTCCTCCCACTGAGACACAGCCCCAACGGGCAAGCCTGGAGCCGGCGCAGGGCCCAGGTTGGCAGCAGGGGCGGGTTACAAGTTGGTGCTGAGCGCGGGGAAAAGTGGCCCCGCCTGCACCCTGTGCTGCAGTCGCTCGCAGCCCACATGGGGCTACCTGTGCCTGCTCAGGACAGCCCTGCGTGGGCTGCGAGTGGTTGTAGCAGGGAACGTGGGCCACGGGACAGGGGAGGGGCCACTTTTCCCTGCACTCAGCACCAGCTCATTCCCTGCCGGCGAGCGTGGGATCAGGGCTGTGCACTGCCCCCCGCCTGTACCACGGGGCTAAACGGGGCACTGGGAATGAACAGGCGCAGGAGTCAGCGGAAGCATGGGGTGCACACCAGTGTCCCGGAGCCAGCACCGGTGGGGCCCAGAGCAGGTTGGCAGGAGCGCAGGGTCCCAGCCAGCAGGGGCTCTATGGAGCTGGGCCAGCTCCCCCCTCTCCCTGCTGGTGCAGCCCAGCCCAGCTCCACAGACCCCTGCCAGCCTGCACCCCGCTCTGGGCCCCACCAGTGCTGGCCCTGGGACATTGGTCCCAAGACGGTGAGCAGGGGGCAGAGCACCTTTCAAGGGGCAAGGCTACCCATGCAGCCCTCAACACCTTGCCAAAACTGGGTAAACGGCCCTCTGCCCAAAATAATTGCCTGCCCCTGCCTTAGAGCAATATGTCAAGCAGCCCACTAATGATGGGAATCAAAGATTTCCATTACATACCTCCTTTACAGTATATTTCTATATCATCTATGAAGATTTCCTCTGAAGTAAAAGTAGGTCTACATTTTTTTCAGCCAGGCACAGACTTGAATTTCCAGATTTAATCTCAATCTGTTTAACTGTGCTTTAAAAAAAAAAAAAGTGTGCCTAAAATCTATTCAGGTCATGTTTCCAGAAGCCATCTAACAGCTCATCCAAAAGTCCAAAATAGTATATGGAAAGAATATTGTTGGCTTCAGTGGAGCTTAGATCAAGTCTTAAGTTTAAAAGTGCCAAATGTAAGATGGAAGTTTGCAGGCTACTTTTTATGCAAAATATTGAGGAAAAAATTCTCAACAACCCAAAGTGTTTCATGGGGTAAAGTAACTAGCCATGGGTAATAACTGCTTCAAGTATTTTCAAAGGTTTTTCACACTATCCTAGTTGAAAGGTGACCAGATCTGCTGGAAATGATAGATCATTCATTGAAGAATGGCAAGTAATTGTTGCCAATTTTCAGTAAACTAGCCCCATTCCTAGAGCAGCTCATTGGGCTAAAGAGTCTAAAAGAATTGCAGGAGTTTGATCAAAAAAGTACCCAGTTTAGTGCTTTGATTCTGAGAGTAGGACTATGGAGTGCGCTTCCTGTGATATATGAATTAATTGGTAGGTTTAGAATGTGTAGTCAGCCTAGACTGACTTCTGCGGCACATAATGGCTTGCCCATGAGGAGGCCCCTGTGAAAAAGCACATTATCCCTGGGAACTCCAGGATGCACTGAGCCTGAATCATCTAGATTCATAGATGTTAGGGTCAGAAGGGACCTCAATAGATCGTCGAGTCCAACCCCCTGCATAGCCAGGAAAAAGTGCTGGGGCTAGATGACCCCAGCTAGATGCTTATCTAACCTCCTCTTGAAGACCCCCAGGGTAGGGGAGAGCACCACCTCCCTTGGGAGCCCGTTCCAGACCTTGGCCACTCTAACTGTGAAGAAGTT
>NW_005841830.1:7522247-7529764 GCF_000455745.1 Alligator sinensis
GCCCTTAACCATACAAGTGGCCCTTCTCTGGACTCTTTCCAGGTTATCCGCATCCCTCTTGAAGTGCGGCGCCCAGAATTGCACGCAGTACTCCAACTGCGGTCTGACCAGCGCCCGATAGCGGGGGAGTATCACCTCCTTGGATCCATTCGTCATGCATCTGCTGATGCACGATAAAGTGCCATTGGCTTTTCTGATGGCTTCGTCACACTGCCGACTCATGTTCATCTTGGAGTCCACTAGGACTTCAAGGTCCCTTTCCACTTCCGTACCACCCAGCAGGTCATTTCCTAGGCTGTAGGTGTGCTGGACATTTTTCCTCCCTAGATGCAGCACTTTGCATTTCTTCTTGTTGAACTGCATTCTGTTGTTTTCTGCCCACTTGTCCACCCTGTCCAGGTCTGCTTGCAGCTGTTCCCTGCCCTCCGGCGTGTCCACTCCTCCCCATAGCTTTGTGTCATCTGCAAACTTGGACAGAGTACATTTCACTCTCTCGTCCAAGTCGCTGATGAAGACATTAAAGAGTATCGGTCCCAGGACCGAGCCCTGCGGGACCCCACTGCCCACACCCTTCCAGGTTGAAACCAACCCGATCTATAGAGTCTTCACTCACATTTTCTGATGCAATGTTTTCCATTCCTATTTCTTCACCATAGTAAGTTGTAGGTGTACCAGGAAGGGTTAAAAGGAGCATGTTGATCACATTAAGGAACACTGTTAGGGTCTCCAACCTAAGCAAGAATAATCTGTTATATTTAAATGCAGAACTAAGGTACACAATAGCACTAAATACTTGCATAAGAAACTAGTTTAATGAAAAACACACTGTGGGCCAAATTCTGTCCGCTAACAATCAGTATAAACTCGGATTCATTCATTCAAAATATTGGAATTTATCTTCATTTACAGTGGTGAAATGGAGCAGACTCTGGCCCTACATTTCCCTTATTAAGTGATGCAAGTTAAGAGTGCCAGATAGACGGTAGCCCCAGAAGAGGTTTCACATTACTGCAATGTCCAATCACTTCCATGCTTTGCAATCAAATTGCTCAAAGCATAACTGTTTTCATAGTATTTTCCTCCCCAACAGATATGTTGCTTTCTGCAGAATAATGGCAACAAACTGTTCCATTATCACAGGATATGGAGGAAAGATCTTTTCATATTAAGGAAAATTATCAAATAAAGTTAGAAGTAGTTCCAACCAAATGTTAAATTTACATCTCATGGTGCATTCTATTACTCAAGTACACTAAACAGTGTGTTTCGATTAACATACTAACATATTTTATCAGCTTTTCCCCTTTAATTTTCCAAAGCTTTCTATATCCAACCCTGGTGGTGCAAACAGTTTAGAAAAAGTTAATCAGGTTGCTTTCCCTTTTTTCCCCTCAGGGAGAAATATTTTATTACTTCGTTTATTTTGGTGTGTTCTACTCAACACAAGTGAAGTCTAGAGACAGTGCCAACAGCATAACAGAAGTAAGCAATGATACATTAGGATCTCAATCAACAGTATCTTCTATTCTAATGCAAACACCCTCAGAGTTCTCACATGTTTCCACGAGTGCATTTTTTTATGATTTCTTTTGTTGCCTAGATAAGGCAGGGTTTTGCGGCGGTCATGTCCACCCTTTAGAGCAGAGGCAATGAAAGATTCACAAGCACTGGAAGCAGGGATCTAAGAAGAGATAGACTTGGGCAGCTAGGTCTGCAGCACAGGATAACAAAGGGGAAATCAGAGGCAGAGATGTAACCAGCATTAGGTAAATTCAGTATCCATATATGATGGGAGGGGTCACAGCCTCTATTTCTGTTCAAGAATTAAAATAGTACACATCAAGCTACTTCTAATCTCCCTGTGGATTTGGAAGTAATGGCCTCTCCTCTCCCATATACTTGGGGACCGAGGAGTAAAATAGCACCTTGATAATGTAAAGCAACGTTTTAAATGATCTTGTTTGAAAGCTAGGCAAAATTACTAGCACCTGGATGTAAATATGCTCAGGATAAATTAAAAGGACAAGCCACAGGTAGTACTGCAGTGTCCTGAGGATATATGGCAGGTTCCATAGATTCAGTGGCTACAAAACTATTAAGGGCTTGATCTTGCTCCCCATGAAGTAATCTTTTTTTTTTCCTGTGAGCTTCTAGGAGTATGATCAGGCCTTTCACGCACCAGAACACTTACCGCCCAGTTTGGCCATTTTCCTTTAGGCATATTCTTCATCCACAAGGACACAGTTTCAAAAATACTATTGCCTGAGAGGTTTTTCATGTTGATGAGATAGAAGTTGAAGGGAAAATCTGCTTCTTGGATAAAAGATGTTCCATAATACATCATTGTTTCTTCTATGTTTTCCAGATCGTTGGCCTCAGTACCCATAAACCTGTAGAGGAGTGCACAAGTTTGTTTAAAATAATTTTAAATCAGTGTTAACTCTTATTGCAACTGGAATCAAAGACAGCATGAATCTAAGACTAGACATGAACATATCTAACAATTTAACGTGTCTTCAAAAAGAATTTGTTTTTCTTTGTGACCTATATAGAGACACAAATATTTTGTTTGGTACAAAGGATCATATAAATGGCTGGTATTCTTCCAAAATAGCCGTTACAAGTCTTTATCATAACTCATATCTCATTAAAAGACACAACTGACTCCATTTTCATCTGCTGGGTCTACAAAGAGAGACTGAAATTGGTACGAACTGTATTATTGTACTAATTCCTTCCCCTCATTGCTTTCTATTTAAAATGGGAAGTATTTAAATAAAAGTTAATTATGACCTTGTCATGAGTCCTGTGTATGGGATAGGACAATTCTCTGCATTCAGAGGATCTAGCCTCTGCAATCCCAGTTCCCTTCATAGTAATAACTAGAACAGCAGATTTCCCCTAGCATAATGACACAATTTTATGAGAAGATGGAGCCTTGGTCTTCCCTGTCCACTCTCTGCCCACATACCTAAGAGTAGATGTAATATTGGCACTTCGCAACACTATTCACTGTGAAGAGCAGGCTCAGAAGGTATCTCATAGCTCTCCTGAATTCACAAACACAATAGGTCCCAACCTAGACCATAAATATTGGCCATGTTCATAACCCAACAATGACCTGGTATGTTAAGTAAGGAGAAAAAAGAAGGTCTTAACTACTACATGTTATAACACAGGACCTGCTTCTCCACTGGTGAGAAGGCAGCTTCATATTAAAAGAGAAGACCAATAGCCAAAATATTGTTACCTGTATCGGCCGGGCTCACTGCTAAAAAGATCCATAGTGTGCCGGAAACCACGGACAATATCATGCATGCCAACTTGAGTGCTGGTATAGTCGTGATACAGTTCAGAATAGGCTGTGATGCTAGTCTTGAAAATAATATAATATTACACAATTAGCTATCCAACAGTTAAAACTTCTAAACCTCATTGAATATGTAATCTAATTGTGTGCGAGAAGAGGGAGTAAATATTTAAGAAACAGAAGGAAGAATCAATACCCAAAGGTAATTTATATAACTCTGTTTGAACATAAAAGGTACCATTCTGGGTCAGACCAACAGTCCACATAGCTCAGTATCCTGTCTCCAACACTGGCAGGGGTGGATGCTTTTGAGGGAGAGCATTGAACAGTGCATATTTAGAGTGATCTCTCTCCTGTTCATTACTGTCCCTGGCATCCACCAACATTGGTTAAGATATGCCTGAAGGTACAGCTCTGACTGTTTTGTTTAATAACTATTAATAGACCTATTAGCCATAGATTTGTCTCGTCCTTTTGCACTAGTTTGCACTAATGAACAGGACACAAGCTATACACCTGATTGCCAACGGAGACAATGCAAATGAAATTCTCATTGTGACTTGAGACAGCAGCCAGATTTGTCCACACGCATATCTTTGTGTCCATTAAGGCATGGTATTTCCTCTCAGCGTTGGCACCACCTGCTGACTGTACTGGGCCCACAACCCCAAACAAAGGCAAGCTGAATAAATAACTGGTTTCCCTCATACAAAGCTCTCTACCAACCTAAGTTGAATTTACTGCTGATACAAAACATCAAATTAAGAGTGCAATTCCCATTTTACAGGGAAGTTTAATAATGAAAAATGAATCACTAAAGATAAGGAAAAAATGAAGTCAAATCAGAAATTATGTTACCGGATTTTGGGATTTATTCACTTGAGGTTCGTCCCTTAGGTTCATTGCTTCGAGAAGAAATTTAACATCATTGATGCTAAATCCATCAATGCCCTTGCCCAGCCAAAACCTGATAATATCCTAAACACAAAATGGAGGCAATTCATGATAAGTCTACCTCTTTCAAAAATCATAAACAGCAAACATTTCAATATAGTTCTTTTACTACATACCTGACAATACAACACTTTATATAAACCACAAAGGAAACATTTGAATTATTATTCAACCATAATAAAACACACCAGTGCCTGGCTGCTCTAGGATTCAAGAACTGGCAGAGACAGAAAACCACCCAAAGCATAGAGAAAGCCATCTTTGATCTGGTCCATCAATGGGAGTGTCTCAAAGTACTGTGTGTCTCATAGTACTGTGTCAACATCCAGTAAAGAAGTAGAGAGAGGTAGTTAGCCACGTTAGTCTGAAGTTAGGCAGATGGCAAAGCAGGTCAGGGCAGCACATTGAAAAGTCAGTCGATAAGATGCCACACTGCCCTGCCTTCTGCTAATAAGGAAAAGTGAGTGAAATTAAAATGCTAAGCATATTGTTAGTGTGCACCCTTTAAACCTATGCACAATCAGACCATGTTGATTCAAGTGCTCAGGAATCTACTAGTTGCACAGACTTTTTGACACTACTTTTCTTGCCTTTTTTAAAACAAAAACACTTTTCAATCATCCTTCTTATTTCTTTTGTCAAAATCATTCTTATTTTCAGACTTGAGGTCTGGGAAGCAGTGAAAGGAAATTACACATGATTAAGCAAGTTAATGGTTATGGATCTGTGATTTTTTTCATTGCATTCTGAGGTTGGCTTATCAGTAACATTGCATCAGACCTCAATGGTTATTTTATTATATCAATTTTAATTCTTCTAATTGTAACATATGAGTCTAATAGTAATGTCTGTGTAAGTGTTACTCAACTAGGAAAAGAAATTGGTAATAGACTTAATGCTTTAATCTCTTTTTTTCCACATACAATATATTTTCACAAACTTATTTATCAGTACAAGATATGGTCAAATTTAACTAATCTGTGTTAAAAAATTATTTATTTGCTAAATAAGTATTCTACCTTCCTGATTTATTCCTACCTACACAGTAATACTGAAAGCAACTAGAGACAGTCACATTAACTGCTACTAGGGGATTTCTTGTACTGAAATAAGAGGTCCACTTTGAGCACATGTACATCATAAAAAATAACATTGCAATAGGCAAACATCGAAGCCTGCATAGATCATGAAAATCCTTTTGCAGAGGAGTGTGTAGCACACTGGTAGGGAGCTACTGAACCTTGCACTGTTCCTATTGCACTTATTTTAGATGCTCTGAAGTCTTTGATCCACACTCTCTCTTGCGAAGCTGCCCAGATCTCTAATGAATTCACAAAGCCACAGACCTTTGAAAAAAGAGTATCAGTGTTAACCAACCATTTCATCATCTTGCAATGTACTGAAAGAATTAGTGATGTTGACAAACACTTTAGAAATGAATTAGATGGTAATCATCCAGAGTGCATTTCTCCAAGAACTCCAAGACGCTGTAATAGAAAGTGTGCCTGAGAGTATATGCTCACACACAGAATCAAGACTAACAATCAACTTGAACTAGTTCTCTTGTCTGCTCACAGTGTAAAGACTCTAAAACCACAGCTAAACTCAAAGAACCAAGTCCAAAAAAAGGACTCGGGCATCTCAGTTGCACTTCTGGTAGAACTCAAGTGCCAAAGTCCAAGCAAGTGATCCATACAAAGTCCACCTAACCACATAGCTACCTCAGATTCAGTGCTTGTGCATGCTCAGAATTGCTATTTACTTGACTAAAGCCAGCATTTAGGAACTAAATCCTGCCAAATTTTAGGTTTATGTATTCTATCCTGTGACTGTATAAAGCATAAGCAGTCACAGGCACATGAGCCAGAACCAAGGAATCCACCCCCAGAGGGAGTGCCCTGGGCTCATGCTTTCTCTCCTTCTAGCTCCATGACTTGTATTCTTTTCTGCCCAGGGGTCCTATTGGCTACAGGGTAGCTAAAAAGTACTTTCTTCCCAGTCTAAGTAATAGCCTGGTTGTTTGGGCACTCTCCTGGGAAATGAAAGTTGTTGGTTTGGCTGAGCAGAGGTGTAACAAGTTCTTTCAGTGCCTAGGACAGGGGCAGGAGGGGGATTATGCTGACCTCTGGGCTAGGGACAGAGATTCAAAAAGTCTGAGTCTGAACTGATTCAGTCTTTGCAGGTTAGTCTAACCTGCAGAGAGTGAACCAGTTTCCAGGTGGATAGACATTCCCTTTTCATTCCAGAAAAGCAGGCACGTGCCTGCAGTGGTTCAGACCAAAAGCCTGAGGAAGCCACAAGGAAACCGAGCTGAGCGGGGGGTTGGGGGGGGCTCTGTTCAGTGCTGGGGGAGAACTCTTCCCTCTCCTCCTCCTCCCCCACACCCACCGCCACTGCAGGGTGGGGAGGGGGGCTCTTCCTTTCTTTCTCCTCCCCTCATTACCCATCCCCTGCCACCACCCCCGCCCCGCGGGGGGGGGGGGGGGGGGGAGGGTGTGAGGCACAGCCCAGGGGTCCGGCCCAGCTGGGGCACAGGGAGCAGCTGTAACAGAGCAGCAGCTGCCGGGGTGGCCCCGCCCCCATTGCCCAGGCCAGCCTCCCTTAGCCCCAGCCAAGGCAGCCGCATAGTAGGGCCAGGCTGGGCTGCAGGGATGGGGCCACCCCCAGTAGATGCAGCTTAGTGATGGGGATGTGAGCAGAGCGAGCACAGCAGGGTGGCTTACCTAGTCAGCGAGTGCAGCCCGGCACCTGTGCACAAAGGCTAGCCGGACAGGGGCTTACCCAGGCCTGCTCAGAAGCTGTGGGGCCTCAATGAGCCTGTATGGTGGGTGTCTGCCAGACGCCAGGCGTGCAGCACCTCCAAGTGGGCCCTGGTAAGCCACTGCCTGGCCAGCTGCAGACCACACTTGCCGGGCTTTGCTCACTGACAGTGTAAGCAGCTCACATCTCCATCACTAAGCTGCACCTGCCAGGGGTTGGCCCCCCTACAGCTCAGCCTGGCCCCACCATGTGGCTGCCTTGTTCAAGGCTGAACAAGGCTGGCCCAGGTCATGGGACCACCCCTGGCAGCTGCAGCTCTGTTACAGCTGCTCCCTGCACCCTGGCTGGGCTGGGCCAGTCTGGACAGTGCCACACACAACCCCCCCTCTCCACCCTGGGGTGGCAGGAGATGGGGGAGTAGGGAATGAGTCTCCCCCCAGCACTGAGCATAGCCCCCCCCCCCCCCCGCCCCGGGGGGGAGAGGAAGACACCC